>NC_066843.1:626011-812797 GCF_001640805.2 Lates calcarifer | reverse complement strand
AAAAAAACGGTCAAAAATTGTCATAGTATAGTAAGGTGTCAAAAATGGTCAAAAATGTCATAGTATAGTATGGCGACAAAAATGTGAAAAAATGTCAAGTAAGGCGACAAAAATGTGAAAAAATGTCATAGTATAGTAAGCATGTCAAAAAACTATCAAAAAATGTCATAGTATAGTAAGGTGTCAAAAATGGTGAAAAAAATGTCATAGTATGTTAAGGCGTCAAAAATGGTCAAAAAATGTCATAGTATAGTAAGGCGTCAAAAACGGCCAAAAAATGTCATAGTATAGTAAGGTGTGAAAAATGGTCAAAAAATGTCATAGTATAGTAAGGTAACAAAAATGTGACAAAAATGTCATAGTATAGTAAGGTGTCAAAAATGGTCAAAAAATGTCATAGTATAGTAAGGCGACAAAAATGTGAAAAAATGTCAAAGTAAGGCGACAAAAATGTGAAAAAATGTCATAGTATAGTAAGATGTCAAAAAACATCAAAAAATGTCATAGTATAGTAAGGTGTCAAAAATGGTGAAAAAAATGTCATAGTATGTTAAGGCGTCAAAAAAGGTCAAAAAATGTCATAGTATAGTATGGTGTCAAAAAATATAAAAAAAATTGTCATAGTATAGTATGGCATGAAAAATGTGAAAAATGTCATAGTATGTCAAGGCATGAAAAATGGTAAAAAAAAAAAAATGTCATAGTATAGCATGTTGTCAAAAATGTGTGTGTTGATGTTCAAATTAAAAAAAAATGGAACTCTGTATCTGGAGAGAAAAGCTACTGTTTTTTGGGGAAAATCATAACTGTTTAAAAATTTACATCCAGCCTCTGGAAACCAGATTGGACAGAGGTGTTAAGTCTTTTATGTCTAAACAAGCCAAACATGTTAACTGATTGACACTCATCATCACCTCATACTGAAGCTTTATACTGTCAAACTGCAGGACAACAGCATGATAAAACCAGTCTCTTGGAAATCTTCATGTCTCTGTCTCTTCTCTCTGTGAGCCGAAGTTTACTGGTTGAAATTTGAGTCCTGTGGAGAAAAATCAGAAACAACCACCGTTAATGAAAAGCACCAACTTTTTAAACCATCTAAATAAAAGCACAGCTGCTGGATATAGTAGTATACTGGAAGGTGCTCTACCTCTACAACTTCCAAAATTAGCAAAGACAACTTACCTGATTCAATGATACGTGTAATTACAGTCCTATTAGCTGTGAACTTTTGCAATCATAAAGACTTTTGCATAAACCCACAAAGATCATCAGTGTTATCATCCGTCCACATCTCCTTAATCACAGAAACACAATTAAAAATGACTGGAAATGGAAATATGGCCAAAGGATATCATACAAAGAGAAGGCCAATGCTAAAGCGAAAGGTAACGCTTACCACTAATCAGCTAGCTCGTTAGCCTTACCTACACCGCAGGTGTACTCAGCGTCCAGCCTCACTCGTGTTTGACAGTTTCAGAGCTTGTTTTAGCATTCAGACTTTTGTAGGAATCAAGTTTCTCACAGTGCTTACAAATGGAAAGGACGAAGTCACTCAAACGTTGGTTTTACTCTGTATTTTCACTGTTTTTTCTCACCCTGATTCTCCACCGCTCTGCTCTGCGCAGGTCACAGTCAGCGAGGACAGACACCAGCCAACATTGGCAAAAAAAAAAATACTGATTGGTCGGCTGATTCTGCTTGACCTAAAAACCTCTTCTGAGGTCAAAATAGCTTCAGTTTTTAAACGTGATTGACTGTGGTAAATTCAGAAATCCGTCACCCAGATCTAGAACTCAGTGTCAAATTGTGCAGATAGTTACTTCAGATAGTCACGTTACCTTTTAGAAAGTGGTCACTGCACACAAGAGCATTATCTGACTCTGCAGGTGAAGGCTGGAAGCTATTTGAAAGATTGGAGAAACCGTTAACAACGCAAACCTCAGGCATTTAGAGAGCCAGTGATGGTACTTCCCAGCTAGAGAATCACTTTCTGCCCTCCACCTGCATTTCGCTAACATCAGATGCTAACAAACTACTAGTTTAATGTAGTTATAAGCCATGTAGCTGAGAATAATTAGCAGTAATGGTAACAGGATTTTACTGTTCTGGCTAAAACGGAACATTTTCTCCAGAGTTAATGATAATTTACTTTCGACAGCAGGAGCTTTTCTCTACTTCCAACTACTTTTATAGAGGTAGTAGAAACTGAACAGGTTGAAACTCAACCACCTCTGGCTAAAATTAAGCTAGCACCAATGTCACATCTTCATTTTCTTGGAAGGCCTAATCTATTAAGCTATGTTAATTCACATATCAGCAATAAAAAAAGATGAATAACATGTAAACTCCACATTGAATTGAAAAGCATATTTTTGTTTTTCCAGTAGTTTTATTATTAATGAACTGGTTTTGTCTGTAAAAGGACAGAGGTGGGATGGGGAGGAAAAAACAATGTTTCCACTGTTGTCAGTCCAAAACTTTTCCACCAGTTCTTCATGTCTTCAACAGTCTATACTTGCATATTAAAATCCAGAAAACTTCCTCCTGGGAGACGTTCCTGTGCTCTGTCTGCTTTTCTAAAAGATGTGGGTAAAAACAGGGACGTAACAATTTGATGTCGGGAAGGTGGGAATGTTATGAGTTGTTTGGGGTTTGGGGGTTTTGTCACACACAGTAACGCCGGCGCCATCGTCGCTCCTGAATCCAGCTGTGATGACAGTTCAGTTTGCGGAGGGGTGGAAGGACAGCTGCTGGGTCGGGTGAGTCTGAACCTGAACAGCTGCAAGAGACAACACAAAAATGTACCATTACAAAAGGCTTCTAGACAATAGTTCAACATTTAGGTTTATTGCTTTATATCACTACCAGACTCCATTGACAAAAACAGGAATTTTCAACTGAGAAGAATTAACACTAACATGCTGCATTTAAACTGTTCTGCTCTGGAAAATTCCTGTTTTTGTCAAGGGAGTGTGGAGGTGATATAAAGCGATGTTTCTGGTTAAACAAAGAAAACCTTAAATAAGGCTGGGTTTACCCCCCTTTGCAAGTATTTATGTTAAGCTAGGCTAATCAGCTGCTGAATGTAGCTTCCTATAGCATTAGCTGTAACATTTTCTTCCTGTTTTTCTGCCTCTGTTGTGGCCCACAGGACAAGCTGTTTTACCTTGTGGTGGTCCGATGTAGAAGTGTTGTGGCGCCCCCTGCTGGGGTGGCGGGCCGTGCTGGGGGTTGGAGCCGCTGCCCTGCTGAGGGGCGTAGTGCAGCATGACGGGTGGGGGGGCGTGGCCGGCGGTGTGGTGAGGTCCTGACATGCCTCCTGGGATGTGAGCCTGCAGGGGACGACAGTAAAAACAGAAGAAGGAGCTCAGCTACAGATATTTGAACCAGGACCTCATGAGCTGAGTCTCTAAACCCCGACCTGTGTGAGCTGGCTGATGGAGGGGAAGCCATGGGGCAGCGGCTGGTGGGTGGGGAGGCTGTATCCCTGCATGGTGAAGGAGGCCTGAGGGGAGCTGTGGCCCGGCGGCAGGTTGGGAGGAGTAGGAGCCGACAGACCTCCAGAGTGGAACATGGACTGAGGCTGAGGACCGCCCTGACTCGACTGAGAGGGAACAAGTGAGGAGGCAGAGTTAAAATCAGATAAACATCCAGCGTTCGTCACAGCAGGAGAGTCTGCATCACTCTGGCTTTAAAACACCAGAGTAGTGTGGACGCAGCCTGAGTCGGCAGCAGCACCCACCTGAGAGTGTCCTGGACTGGGTGCTGTGTGCTGGGGTGGGGGCTGGTTTCCGGTGGGGGTGCTGGAGGGCTGGGGAGGATGGATGGAGCCCGAGTGGTGAGAGAACGACTGAGCAGCTGAGAGCAAGAAAAGATGGGGGATTTAAAAACAGCAGAGTCGCTGATCGAAGGTAGAATCAGAGTCTTAAAGACCAGGTGTGACCCCCCACGTCCCTCCTTACCATACATGGCTTGCTGTGGCCCCGGACCCTCAGCCTGGCCGGGGTACTGAGGACCAGGACCCATCGGCTGAGGAGGGGCCCCGGACGTCAGCATCCTTGCGCCCCCCTGCAGCATCGAGTAAACGGTCTACAAATTACAAAGGAAACAAAATGAGGTCTGTGTTGGATTATTGAAGAACAAACACATGGACACGCAGAAACCCTGGTCACCTGTCCGTGATAGTGCGGGGGCATGGCCTGGATCACCTGACCATACTGCAGGTAGGACAGGGGGTAGGGCGAAGCCACCAGTGGGGGTCCAGCTGCCGAGGCTGCGGCTGAGATCATGGGGGAGGCCGGGGAGGTGTGGTGCTCCGGGCGGGGCCCCACCACCGGGCCTGAAACGACGACAGTGTTCATGGAAGTTTATTGGATTTTGTCACTTTTTTTTTTTTAAACTTTACTCTGTTTTTAAAGTTTTACAGTTCCCATAAAATTAGCATGTTAGCATGTTAGCTCTTCCTGTTGTCAGTGTGTTTCTGGTTAAATGTCTGAAATAAGGTCTGTGGTTTTAACACAAGCTCAAGACATTTTCAGGTTTGATTCTCCGACATAAAATGGGTCAGTAAATCCCCCACTCCTGATGTTTGAAGCTTTTCCGTGTCTTAAAAAAGGCGGTTGCTAACGAGTGTCTAAATGAGACTACAGAGGTTGTCGGGGACGTTAACATGAAAACCCATCTACTCACCAGTCCACCTTTACAGCCTCGTTGTGTTTCTACTCACGCTCTTTCAAACTCTCACTAACTTTCTAAGAAGAAAGGCTTTTGGAGAAGAGCTCAGAGCTAAGTTAGTGCGTACCTTTAGGTCTGGGGTATTTGCCCTGGTTGACAGTCGACATGGTGTACTGATACATCTGAGGAGCCTGAGGAGACAAACACCAGTTAATCTGCTGCTCTTTTACCCTTTTAGACGACGTGACGAAGAGAGGGGTTCAGACCTGGATGGAGTGTCCCTGGATGGGGATCGGGGAGACGTAGGACAGGAAGTGTCCGGGGGGGCTGCTGTAGAGGGCCCCCCCTCCCTGCTGTCCGGGAGGAGGCACCACCACAGAGGGGCTGGGAGGGGTCGGTCGAGGAGGAGTGGGGGTCGACGCAGGTTTCTGTCCCAACACAGAGAAAATATCTTTATTAAGAATAGGTGCAGCACTGATCAAGAACAGAGAGTTATTAAAGAGGACGATCCTTTAACTTTAAGCAGAAACATCTCTATATGTCAAACATTTGAAATAAATGTGTTTATTTTTGTGACAGTCTCATGAACTAACCAGTGCTGAGTTTCCTTTAATTGGAAGAAATTCTTTTGCGTTTGGATTCAGTGTTGAGTTTTTCACTTGCCTGCAAACAAAAACCAAGAAAACAGAATTAAATTTCCTCCAACATTAACATTAACAGAAGTTATTATTATGGTTCCTTACGCTGCAGCAGCAGACGCAGCCTCTGTTCGTTCACTGCTCTCTGTACAGGCCTCCTCCCCGCTGCCGGGGGTCGAGGTCGTCTGAGGCGTCCCGGTCTGCGCCCCCTCCGGCCCCGAGGACCGGGAGCCCGGAGGAGCCGGAGGAGTCGGAGCGGCAGCAGGGGAGGTGGTGGAGGCGGGGGGAGCTGCCTCGGTGGTCGGCTGCAGATCTTGGGTGGAGGAGGTGAGGGAGGGGGCGGGTTTAGGTGGACTGGAGGAGGAAGGAGGCAGGGCGGAGTGATGAGGAGGATCTGACGCCGCGGTCGCTGACGGAGAGGAGCTGGGCTGCAGCTGATGAACAGAGAAGACGAGTCAACTCCAAAGAAGTTACAACAAAACAAAACACATTCACAGTCTGCTGCTCGCGTGCTAGCAGAACATATCTCCTACATCAGTGCGCCGGTGTCGCTCAGGAAACATTGACATTATTTAAGAACATCACAGTGAGATACAAACTGTGCATCACCCCGCTCTCACCCTGAACTCTTTCCCAAACTTGCGAAGCTCCTCCAGCTGTGATCTCTGCTGAACTGACGGAGCTGAGACAGAGACACAGGAGCAGAATCAAACACCAGCATCACCTCTGATCTCAGGTGTAAAAAGCTACTCACAGAGGACAGGTGACAGGTGTCTCTCACCTTTGCTGCTCTTGCCTTCCTGAGGACCGGACAGACTCTCACTTCGCTCTTTAGCTGCTGAACTCAGGATTTCATTCACTGAGGAAACAACAAACAGATTTAATCGTGTATTTGACTCAGATCTGAAAACTTAAAGCCACTGGATAAAGTCTCACCATCGACGGGGAAGAGAGGGGTGGGGCCTGAGGGTTTGCTGCTGCTGCTGCTGGTGGTGGTTGCCGTGGTGACAGCGGAGGAGGAGGAGGAGGAGTCCAGGTAGGCCGGGCCGACCGGGGGGAGGTCCTGAGGAACAGCGTCTGGTTTTGGAGCACGAGAGACTGCAGGACGGACAGATGGATAAACAGAGAGAGAGAGAAGTTAGTCACAGCTCATAAGCCCCGCCCCCTGCTGGCAGCTCATAAGCCCCGCCCCCTCCGTGTTAGTGGAACCACTGATTTTTAACCTGACACTGTTTTATTCAGTGTTTTCACCAGTTTTAATGATCAGGTCTGTTTGTTTTGTAGAGGAGCAGACCTCTGAGGAGAATTCAGCTCCTGGTAAAAACCTTTACGTCGGTTTGTTTACCTGCAGGAGAGGACTGGGAGTTTGGGGTTCGTCTGTTGCTCTGAAGTCTCTGAGATTTCGGGGAAGTTCTCAACGTAACTGAAGAGGAGAGAAGAGCAGTGAGAACACAAACACCAGTCTGGAAACTTTCACTGTTCTTTCTTTTCATCTTAATAGGACATCTTCCTCTGAAAGCTCATTGATTTTAAATTTCAGCTAACACAGTCACACTAACAGATGGAGGCAGTGGTATTCCAGCAGCTCCTGGTTAAATCCCTGTTTTTCTCTATGGAGTCTGGTAGAGATATACAGAGGTGTCTCTGGTTAAACTAACAGGACCTGACTCTTTAATAAAACGCTCTGTCTCTCCTCTCTGTCATCGTGTACCTCCGTTAACAGACGAGCGGGTTGCGTCGGCGAGCGCCTGTGGATGTGACAGGGAGTGTGGGAGAACGTGATTGGAGCAGGGCGGGCTGCCGGCTGTAGGTGGGCTGCTCTGTGATTGGTGAGGAGAGTAGGCGGTTCTGACGGACAGCGGGCTGCTCCTGTCAGAGGCCGGTTTGGGTGAGGAGGAGCTGGGCGGCGGGTGCCTGGAGGAGGAGGTGGGTGCTGCAGATCGACCAGCTCCACCCCTCGCACCGCCGCCGGAGGACAGGCCGATCTCTCGAGCCCGGGGGAGGTATTTACCTTCCCTGGAAAACAAGATGGAGGAGAAGTAGCGGTGAGAGGAATCCTGTGGCCTCCTCCCTTCATTTCACATCGCTGGTTGGTAACTAAACGTAAGACCTTTTAAAACCTTGAAAGGCCTGAAATCATTTTTCACGCCCTGCAGAGATCTGCTCCTACCTGCCGGTGGAGGAGAACCCGGGGCTGCCCCGCTCCTCCCTCTCTCGGACCACGGAGCTGTATTTCTCCTCCTCGCTCCGACCCTCGTCGTTCTCTAAGGAAACCCGGCGGCGGTACTGAAGGTTGCCCTCGATCTCGCTTGCTAACCGGGCCGCTCGCGCCTCACGCTGCCGGTACACCTCCGAGTTCCCCCTCTCCAAAGGCATGCTGGGAAAAGAGCAGGCAGGAGGAGGATTGTCAGGGAGGTTCACGTTGGGAGTGAAGTTCGTCTTAAACTGATTCAGACGTCGGTTTTATTTTCTGAGCGCAGCTCTCTCTCACTCACGTGTACATGGAGAGGCTGGAGTCGTACGTGGATTTGACGCCGTACGCCTCCTCGTTGAACTTGAACATGTCGTTGGCGTCCCAGCCGTTTGACTGACGAGGGAAAAACACAAACATGAATCAAGAACAAGAAAACAGATAATGTTCTCACAAATTTCATAAAGAAAAAAGCCGACTACTTTCTCACAGTTTGAAGTCACAAAAACATGTTAGAACTTTAATCTTAAACCAGATGAAGTATCTTTGTCATTGGCGCCACAGAAAACTGATTATAATAACTTATGAATATAATAACACTGATTTTTAACATGAAACTAATTGATTTGTTTGTTTTTTTTCAGTTTTAAAGATCAGATCTGTTTGTTTTGGAGAGGAGGACCTGACTCCTGAACCAGGAACACTGGAGGAATCTGGACCCAAATGAGACACACTGAGTTGTTTAACAATGAAAAAGAATAATCCATGATGTCCTCAGTCAGAGTTTCAGAATAAAAGTTCAGAATTAGTTTGAAATACAACATTGCTGCAAAAACAAAAGACTTTCCCATGCTTTTATTTTGTGGGCAAAGTTGCTAAAGAGGAAGTGATTCTGTGGCTAACTGTGTGTGTGTGTGTGTGTGTGTGTGTGTGTGTGTGTGTGTTTTCTCACTGTGTCTGACTCCAGCTCGAAGTTTTCTCCGTTTCCGTCTCCGTCCCACCTCTGCAGCACCTTCTCCCTGTGCTCGCCGTTCACCCGCGACGAGCTGATGGCCGAGTCAGTGAATGTGTCTGCGCGCACACGCACACGCACACGCACACACACACACACACACACACACACACACAACAAAGAAGTCAACCATTTAAAGCGGCTGAATGTGATTATGTATTATATGGTTATATATGACCTCTGTTACCTCTGACAGGCAAAGTTCAGATCCACGTCCCTGCAGGTCATGGTGACCAGGTCGGTCGGGCTGAAGATCATGGTGTCAGTGATGTCCTCAATCTTAGGCGCAGAGGTCTGACCTCCTCCTCCTCCTCCTCCTCCTCCTCCCTCTTCACCTCCACCACCTCCATCGCTCTGTTTATGAACAGCGTCCACAGCGAGCTCGCACTGATCGACAGGAGAGTGAACACAGGTGAATCACAGGTCAGATAACAGCTCAACCTGCAGAGTAAACTGTTTGTTTTTACCTGTGAGCTCAGAGTCTTGAAGATCCCTTCGTACACGGCGCCGTTTTTCACTCTGACGTCACAGGTGGAGCCCTGAGATCAGCAGAGGAGAGATTCAGTCTTTCTGTTCACTATCAGAATTAACCAGGACCAGAGTCCGACCAAAGAACAGGCGACTCACCACGACCGCTGTGAGGAAATGCAGCATCCGGGCGTTATTATAAACACCTTCAAATACCTGCAAACACAGACGAGACGATGACAACAAATCTTTATCGCTACAGCCTCACTTTAACAAAAACTCTTAATTAGAAATAAAAGGTCAGGATTTGAGGCGGGACATCGTATTAATTATTTCTGGAGCCAATTATTAAACTGATGTTAAAGTTTAATAAAATTCAACGACAACATTTCAACTAATAATCTTTTTTAATAAATAAATAAGAATCCTTTTGGTTTGGAGCGAAAAGAGTCGACTACTTAAAGTTTGTCTTTTATCTGAGCAGAGAAAGTCTCACCTGCTGAAAAGATCATAAAAACCTTTAAAGCAAATAAAGAAGACATCATATTATAAAAGAGTATTATATCATATTTATTAGATTATATATGTTAAATTTATATTAATCTTATTATATATATTTATTTAGACTATTTATTTAAAACATTTTTTATACTTTAACAGCAACATAAAGACATTAATAACTTAGAGCTGATTAATTTTTATTTAATTGTTTATTATTAGTATATTTACTGTAGTCACTTTGAGCACTTACTTCAATTCATGCAATAATAGTTTTTACTCTATTACATTTACCAGTTTATTTACTTTGAAAATGGGCTAATAAAATATACAAGACACATCTAAACTGGCTATTATTAAATTAGACAATTACAGAGGTGATTTTTCTGCAAAATATTTACTTTCATTTTTATACTTTGGCTGGATTTAGCTGATAACATTTAAATACTTATGTAACTGTATTTTGAATACAGGACTTGTCCTTGTAATTGAGTATTTTTACGCTGGTGTATTACTACTTTTACTGAAGTAAATGAGCTCAGACCTGACTCCACTGACTGTCATTAGATCTGGCGGTGATGGCCGCTCCCAGTCTTTAGTTTACATGTAGTCTCTGTCTTTACAGACACCTCAGCAGCCTGAGTGATTACTGTCACTGAGGAACAGGATGTTCCTGACCACAAAACACAACTCTCACCTCACCACAGGAGCTGCACACCTGTGGGATAAATAATTCACCAGCCGCTCAGAACAATCACAGCTTCGTGTTTTAACTAATACTGAGACTTACCAGGCTGCTGACAGGAGATGACTGGGTCTGTGATGGTGGCTTCATTGTGTTCCTCGTTCTTTAAAAGGGTGAAAACAGAAATGTCAGCTAACAGCTAAAGATACTTCACTGAGAACAATAAAAACAAGCCTCACACTGCAGCATTTCCAGCGAACAAACCACAGAGTTAAAGATTGACACGACATGACTTCATAAAAATGAAGTTAACCGCCTTAATCTTTGCTGTTTCTCTTCGATATAAAGTCAGAATGATCTAAATCATGTTGTTGTTTTTGTACAGAATAGTAGAAGCAGCTAGCTTGGTAAGCTAACGGAGCTAGCTTCGCGTAGACGTCGAGTTGTACCAAGAGACACAGACAAAGCGCGATAAAAGTCGCTGTCACCACATTAGAAACTGACACGTGATCAAATCTGAGTTATAAATTATACTTTTTAGTCATGTGCATCCCTGTTATTCCAGTCTCGTCGTCCCAGCGAAAAGTCCCACGGTTTGACAGGCCAAACACGATACACCGCTGAAAAACAACAACAAAACACGGCGCCGGGTGCGCTCGATTCGGCAAAACCCGGCAACTGCTGCACACGTGACACGACTCGACTTTGGCGGGGTGGGCTGGCTCCAGGCGTCCGAATCAAGTAAATCTACTTTGATTTGTATCTGTATAAGTTTCTACAGCATCTAAAGTCGCCATTTCCAGTACTGAAGTTATTTGAAGTTAGGCAGGAGGTGTTAATGTCCCCACATATCAACAAGAAGTCATCAGTAACCGGGCTCAGCCGAGCACATCTAACGAACGCATCAATCATAAACTCCACCCACTGATTCAAACTAAAATCTGATTGGACGAGTTTCAAGTCAATCACTTCTGACCTCTTCTCTCATTGGCTTAGGTTTCTGTCAGATATAAATATGACAGTTCTGATCCTGAAAGGCCGTCCCGATGATAAATGTAAATAAATGTCATGTAAGAGTGTTTTCTTTTATATTTAAACTAAAATCTGAATTGAATGATAAAAACAGTGAGAGGCAGTTGAAAGCTCTTTACAGCTGTACAGCTCATTTATCTGCCTGATATCAAACTGTTAATAGTTTTATAAACATCATGTCACGTGCATTTTATCTGTGGAATTCTATTTATAATCTAGGGACTCTAATATTTACACACTGTGATAAAATGTTCACTTTCAAGCTTCTTTTCTGCTGCATTTCATTGTATGATTTTCAGTAAACGGTGCATTCTGTAAACTTCATCTGTAGAGGAAAATGTTGTTTAATGAAAGAAGAGGATAAAGAGAAACAAATCCTCTTTGAGTTTTCATGATCAGTTAGATAAACCTTTACATTAAAGAGTCAGATCCTTTTAGTTTAATCAGAAACATCTCTATATATCTCTACCAGACTCCATAGAGAAAAACAGGGATTTAACCAGGAGCTGCTGGAATACCACTGCCTCCATCTGTTAGTGTGTCTGTGTTACTGTGAGACTTTCAGTGGCTGGAAGAAGTAATCAGATACTTTACTGAAGTAAAAGTACATCTACTATCACTGAAAATCACACAATAAAATCAACAGCAGCTCCTGTGTTCTGCTCAGTTAAATCACTGTTTTTCTCTATGGAGTCTGGTAGAGATATATATAGAGATGTTTCTGGTTGAACTGAAAGGATCTGACTCTTAATAAAAAGCTCTGTCTCTGTAGGAATCCTCTCATCATGTTGTCAGACACTGAGAATTACAATAAGAAATGACCACACACACCACCTGTTTATGTTTCACTATATTTATATTATATCATTATCATTAAATTCAATGTAGTACCTGAAACTAACCACACAGGGTGGACGGACGACACCGCCCACCCTCAACACACGGTCCCAGCAAAGAGAGAAAAGAGACAGAGAAAGGCACAAAGAGTTTTGAAACTGAGAAAAGGACACAGAAATATGATGATCAGGGTGGTGGGGGGGCAAAAGGTGCATATAGACAAATACATGAGCAAAGAAAAGTCTGGTAGAAATGACTGGGTCTCGGTTATGTGGCGCGAAAAGAAAGAGGCGAAGCTCTGAAAACCGATGAACGATGAAAGACAGAGCGACACAAACGCAGGCAGAGGCTGATGACGAGACGACAGACACAGAAAGGCACGAGTAGAAAAAGTAGGTATTTTCATTGACATTTTCTAATTGTATATTTCTTTTTTCTTTTTCTTTTTTTTACCCTTGATGAATGGAGGATGAGGTCGAGGAGGAGAAGACAGCATGAAAAGAGAGTGAGGGATGCTGTAGCCTTGAAAATGAGGCATTATAGCAAAAAATATTTTTCCTTCTTTTTATCCCCAAAAAATAAAAATAAAAAAGGCACAAAGACATTTCAACTGAATTACAAGATGGAGTCGGAACAAGTGTTAACATGGAGTAAGCATACAAAATAAAAAGGTGACTTAATAAAACAAATAAAATTAATACTATTATTCTGACCGTCACTTATTATTATTATTTCCATCAATATTATTGTTATTGGTATCATCAATAATTTCTCTCTGAAAGAAAACACATCTCTCTCAGTTCAGCTTTTTTCTTTTTTTTGTGTCAGAAAAGAGAGAGAAAGAGAGAGAGACATATATACTGAGTGATGCTGCTGAGTGTGACTGAGGTAAATGTTTCCTGCCTGCTCTGGTTCATGTGTCACTCAGACCCAAACCGTTAACTCTGTCGCTGTGTTCCGACGACGTCGCACCAAACTCCATTTAAAAAACGGTCGATTTAACGGTGTAGTGGCGAACGTGTTCTCTGAGGAGCTGTTTTTCTTTAAATCAGCACAGGTGCAGTTCACAAATGATCACTTTTTAGAGGCAAACATTAAATAATAGATTACATAAAGGGCAGAGGGACTGGTTGTCCAGGATCTGTAGGTGAACGCTTGTTTTACACAAACAAGTTTAAATTCTCAACATTAACAAAGAAAAGCATTAAAACTCTTCACATTTGAGAACTGGGACCAACTAATATTTTTAACGATGAACTGATTATCAGAGAATTCCTTCCTGTGATTAACTGCATCATATTTCTCCCTCGTTCACCACCTGAGGCTGAAGATGTTTTTAAATTGTAGCACCGACTCTGATTAAAGTCGATTTTAGTGTCAGGATTAAACAAGATTTCAGATCAGTTTCCAGGGACAAATCAGGATCGACTCGAGCCTGAATACACCTGAGACTGTTCAGTAACTGTTTTTATACAGAGCATTCAGATGCTGCAGCAGTTTCCTGTTTCACCGTTAACACTTGTCTCAGCTGGTAAAGATTCAGCTTCTCATTAAAATGAGCAGTAAATTTACTTGTTCAGTGAAATGTAATCGACGTAATGTTTAACAACCTGAGGTATGTTAAATGTACTTCATGTTACCTGTTTTAATCTGAACGGGCTCTGATATTAGTGAGAGTAGTTACACCTGCCAGTTACTCAGTGGTGAAGAAGTAATCAGATACTTTAGTTGAGTAAAAGTGGTAGGAAATACTCCATTACAAGTAAAACACCTGCAGACAGTGGTGGATTTTTGACTCAGTAGATAATGAAAATGTTTATTAGTTGCAGCCTTGTTTACTTGTATTTTAGTTTACTCTGTTTTCTGAGGTTGAACCTGTTTTAATGTGTGAAACTCAAACTGGCTCCTGATGTTTAAAACAAGTGGCACTGAAGCAGGAAACATGTAAATAAACTTTACATCATTAGTGTTAATATTATTGTTATTATACATTCAATCACATATTGTGTTTAATGCTTATCTTAAATTTACATTTCATGTCGGTTTGGTGTTTTAGTTCAGGTTAAATCACACGTACTGATGTTAATGTATTTATATATTTATCACTGACAGACTCAGATTGTTCTTCTCAGAGTCTGACAACATGATGAGAGGATTCCTCCAGAGACAGAGCTTTTTATTAAAGAGGAAGATCCAGAAACATCTCTGTATATCTCTACCAGACTCCATAGAGAAAAACAGTGATTTAACCAGGAGCTGCTGGAATACCACTGCCTCCATCTGTTAGTGTGTCTGTGTTACTGTGAGACTTTCAGTGGTGGAAGAAGTAATCAGATACTTTACTGCAGTAAAAGTACATCTACTATCACTGAAAATCACACAATAAAATCAACAGCAGCTCCTGTGTTCTGCTCAGTTAAATCCCTGTTTTTCTCTATGGAGTCTGGTAGAGATATATAGAGATGTTTCTGGTTAAACTAAAGGATCTTCCTCTTTAATAAAAAGCTCTGTCTCTGGAGGAATCCTCTCATCATGTTGTCAGACACTGAGAAGAACAATCTGAGTCTGTCAGTGATAAAATCAAGAACTTTAATGGACGTACTGTGACGTGCAGCAGCTGTTAACTCTCTTCTCGATTGATACTGCACCGATTCCTTTAGCTTGATTCTGACTTACATTTGGTCCATGTGGAACCTTCACTGTTTTTTTTAATGGCGGCTGCTGTGACGTCGTCTGAGAGTGTAACGTCTTGGATCTACTTGCCACAGTAGAAATGTCTGTAGAGTATGTTTGGCCTCTGGCTAGCGTGTGCTGTCTTGGCAGGACCACTGTGAGGTATCGGGACTCTGCTGGCTTCACAGGGCTCAAGCTCTCACTACTGTTCACTTGCACATAACGAGACAGAGCCTGCTGTGAGGCGTACCGGCAAAAAACAAAAAGCTTATCTGACTAGGAAAATAAAAAAAGAAATGTATCGCTAAGTTAGTGTTAAAGCTGCTCTCACCCGTCTCTCCGTCTGCTTTAGTCCTCTCTCTGTCTCGTATAGTGTTAGTACTCTTACACCTCCTCCTCCTCCTCCTCCTCTTCTCCTCCAGCTTGCTAACAAAATAAAAATACTGGTTATGAATGGCTATGATGTACGCCGCCTCATCCAATCACACGTTCGCTCGCTCGCTCGCTCGCACACACACTCTGTCGGACGCACACAAACACACACACACTCCTCCTCCACCTCCTCCTGGTCTTCCCTTCATCAGAAGAAGGAGTACTGGTTATCGATGGCTCGGGGCGCCCTCGCTCCATCCCTCTCCTCCCCCTCCACGGCTTCTAGTTGGCGGAGAGGAGTGTCCCTGTCCCTCTCCTCCCAGTCCTCCACTCCTCCTCCGCTACCACCTCCGCTGCCTCCGCTTCCTCCTCCTCCTCCTCCTCCTCCTCCTGCGCCACTGCCTCCTCCTCCTCCTCCTCCACCTCCACCTGTTGCTGCCATAGTCACCACAGCGGCTCCTGCTCCTCCTCCTCCACTTGCTCCTCCTCCTCCCAGCTCCGTCTCGTTCCCTCTCTCCTGGGGTGGAGTCGGGGGCGGCGGCCGGCCCGGCGGCAGGGGAGGAGGCTGAGGAGGGCTACGGGGTCTGCTGGTCAAGTCTGCAGGGAGGAGAAACGAGACGAGAGAGAGGAGAAAAGACAGAAAAGGAGGGGAGAAAAGTGTAAATAAAGGAAGACAGGGAGAGGGAGAGGGGGGAGGAGGAGGAGGAGGAGGAGGAGTAAATAAGGCCAAAAGTTTAAGAAGTGAAGTGACAGTGTAGTCGGAGAAAAGGAGGACGAGAGGTAGGAGAGAAAAAGAGAAAATGACAGTGAGAGGCCAGTTAGGTGGAAGGAGTCTGTGGTCATGGAGTCCATGGGAGTCATGGAGGCAGTCCAATTCAATGAACACACACACACACACACACACACACACACACACACACACACACACACACACACTCCTGCTGTCAATCTGCAGCAGTGACGTCAACAAATAACCAGTAATCCAGGAGTTTGTTTGTCATCTGGTGACACTAGTTAGCATGAATTAGCTCGGAGGGCTAACTTGGCTTTTTTACTGTATTATGTAAAAGCCTCGGTCACCGTGAACGTCCTGTTAAACCCTGTTCAAAAACCTGGCAGCTCAATAAACACTTGTTTGTCTAATCTGAATTGACTAACAGGTGCAGCTCTTTTCGTTCCATCCAGCTCACATGTAAAACCCTAAAAGAGTCCTGCAGGACTGATCCTAAAACCAGGAAGTCAGTTAGCATGTTAGCATGTTAGCTCTTCCTGTTGTCAGTGTGTTTCTGGTTAAATGTCTGAAATAAGGTCTGTGGTTTTAACACAAGCTCAAGACATTTTCAGGTTTTATTCTCCGACATAAAAACCATTTTTTTCTCTTTGTGGAGGAACCAGGCTGATGCTAACTTCAGGGTTGGACTACAGAAACACATCATCACAGAACATAACAATCTGCTATTTCCTCTTCTTCTCTGCTCTATTTCTTTACTCCACTGTCTTCTACTGACAAAAACAAATCACCTCATTCACTCCTTCTCTCACCCACACACTCCCCCCCCTCTATCTCTCACAGCCGAGTCCGGTCTCACTTACACACAGTCAGAGATGGGGGTTGATGGAGAGTCAGGATGGCGCGTGGTGATGACATCACAGACTGTAGGCCGGCTGCCTGCCCTGTCCCGGCCTGCAAGGGATGAGCCAACGGATACGACAAACGACAACAACAACAACAACAACAGAGAGGTCAGAACACTGATGGGAGGATGGAAAAGGCAGCGGCGGCTCATAACGTCGGTGAGTGGAGGCAGTTGGTTCATTTCTGTTCACGACAGTTTGAGACATTCAACAAGATGAACTCCTCATGACGACACAATCAATGAAGATCCTGTTTCCTGGTCCAACTTCTCTGATTCTCTCCTGTTTTCAAGATGCTGCAGTGCTGTGTCACTGTGTCCAAAAACTATTCAGTTTTCCTGCCAATCTTCTGTTCCACACTCCAGTCCAGCAGGTGGCAGTAATGCACCTGTTAGCTGGTTTACCAGCCGCCATTAAAAACCAAAGGAAGAAAACATTCAGTGTCATCCTGCTGCTTTCATTGTGACGAGAAAGAGAAAAGGAAATGGCTGCAGTTGATAATTTTCAATTTCTAAACGAATGATGAAAGATAATGTGCTAACGTTAGCTAGTGAAGCTAGCTAATATTAGCACCTGCTGGTAAAAGCAGGTACTCCTGATATAAGCTCTGGGTTTTACAGAGTGTTTCTCATGAACCCACATCTTTGTGTTTCAGTGTTTTCTGTGCTGCCCAAAAATACTGAAAATAGCTAGCTACAGCTGTTTATTTTCACTTTAGCAGGGCGAAGATAGCTAGCTAAAGCCAGCTTTATTCTTCTTAGCTGAGCAGCACAGAAAAGGACTGACAACTGAAACATGAAGATGTGGGCTCATAGGAAGAAACACCTGTTTAAACCTACAGCTTATATCAGGGGGACCTGCTTTTACCAACAGGTGCTAACCACTACTTAGCTAGGTTAGCTGGCTAACATCAACATTCACAGGCATCAAACTTGAGCAAGCCATTTCCTCTTCTCTTTCTGGTCACAGTGAAAGCAGGAGAATGACACTCAACAGTTCTTCTTCTTTGGGTTTTTAATGGCGGTTGGTAAACCATTTAACAGGTGCATTACTGCCACCTACTGGACTGGAGTGTAGAACAGGAAAATTTAATATTTTTTGGACATAGATCTGTTCAAACAACACGAGATGCAGCACTGCATCATCTGAAAACAGGAGAGACTCAGAGCAGTTGGACCAGGAAACAGGATTTTCATTGATGTGACAAGTAGCAAGCAGACTGTGTGTAAAAGCATTTCTGTTTATGAAATCAATTTAAGCAATGTCTCTTACACAAACAAACACATGTTGTTTAAGATGTAGGATTACATCTAAATCTGACTGTAGGTTGGTGGAGAAAATGAGGATGACATGAAAGATGAAGTGGGAGAAGATATGATACTTTCAGCAGCTGTAGATTTAGTTCAATTTGTAAGTAAAACAGCTCAACCAGCACATATATGTACACAGATACAGAGACATTTGATGGATTTATTTTCACCTTAACACCACACACATTCATGGCAAACATCCATCCTGTTTGTGTTACTGTGTGACACTAAAAGTCTCACAGTAACACAAGTCTGGTGGTGTTAAAACGTCTGTTTCTGAATTCTGTGTTTTCTGTTTCCTCACTGTGAAACCAACAGTTAAATCAGCATGTCTGAAAGGGGCGTCACTGGTTTCCTTTACGACTTCTGTTGCTTGTTCTTAAATGTGTAGCGTTGGCGTTCGCTCATACCTGGCTGACGAACAGCGGTGGCGCCCACAAAGCTGATGAGCGTGACATCGGAGGCACCGCCGGACTCCAGGGGGATCGGGTGCACCCTGAAGTGCTCCAACATGTCGAAGATGGACTGGAACCAGAGGTGCTGCACTCGACATTGACCGTCCTCGTTCAGGGACAGACGGAGGTGCTGAGGGGACGAGAGCGAAGCCAGATAAAGATTCGGTCATCGAGTCTAAAGCCAAACATTTTCCTCTGCCAGACGTACTCCCAGACTCACCTTGGCCTTGCCCTGGAAGTTAAAGGTGAGGACATATTCTCCGCGGCGTGTCTCGCTCTGGCGAACCAGGAAGACGCCGTGGCTCGCCGGGCCTCCAGCCAACACCAGCTGAGCAGCTTTGAGGCGGGACAGAGTGCCGTGAAACCACTGACACTCGCTGAGGGGGTGCTCCACCGCCTCCGCAGACGTCACCTCAGAGAACAGGAAGGACCCTGGACAGGTGAATACAAAACAAACATTAATGCTTTAAGGAGGTGAATCTTAGAGGCAGCTCATCCTTTGAGACAAATAAACCAACAGTTTTTACCTGTGGCATCTGGCGTCTCAGCAAAAGGTGTGCCCAGACTAGCTCCGCCTCCCCCGAGAATCCGGCCGTCTGGTTCGTCGAGAGGGGCTCGAGGTGGCAGCTCTGGCGGGAGAGGATCCATGAGAGGTGAGGAGCCTCCGATACCTCCATAACACACTGATACAGCAGAGGGAGCAGAGGTTAGACAGAGGAAACTTCTGATCCAAGAGACCAGCACCAGACCTGCAACACACCTTGTGACAGACGATCAACAATCTCAGGAGTCCCGCTGATGTCTAACGGCCCCCCACACACACCTTCAGCATCTTCCTGTTCACTGTGGAGGGAGGGGGGGCAGTTATAACCCAGACACACACCTGTGGAGATCAACAACAGGTACAGTGCAGCAGCTGTTTGTTACCTGAGACAGATGCCGTTCCTGATGTCGCTCAGCCAGGCTCTCATCTGAACGGCGTCTCGCGTCTCGATCACGTACTGCGCCGAACCTTCCAGCTGAGAACAGGAGGAAAACACCAGGGATAAAACGTTAGACTGAACAGAGCTGGTTTACCTCAAGTCATTACACTAGGACTGGCTCAGGTGAAGGAGTGGTTACCTGCAGCAGGAAGGTGTTCTCCTTGTCAGGGACCTCCAGCGCCGTGGTGCTCCTCACATCCACGATCGTGCAGCAAGGGACAGTCAGCCTCGGCTTCGACGACTGAGGAGACGAACCAAAGTAAAATCAGTCACTGGTGTTTCTCCTTTATAGTTTTGTATTTTTCTATCGATACAAAAACTGAGGTGTAAACATGACAGATTGCTGTTTTACTGGAGGTTAAGAGCTGCACTGTGGAACAGCTGTCTGCATGTTTTCTTGTTTCTCAGGAGGGGAAAACACTCACTTTGGGTGGAATGAAGAACTCCAGGTAGTACTCCTCTCCCCGCTCGCCACCCTCTCTGTCTCTCTCTCTGAGGACCAGACGACATTTATGCCAGCGTCCTCCTCTCCAGGGCACGTTCCCCCCGCTGGCCAGAGGCTGCACCGGACCGCTCTGAGCTGCTGCAGACGAAGCCGAGGCGGCGTTGTTGTTGTCCGTACCATGATGCAGCAGACCGAACGAGAAGCCAGAGAAGCCGTGGCTCCCACTTAACTCGTCATTGGATGAGCTGACGCTCACCCCTCCCTCCCTCACCAGCCGGCCCACCTTCCTCGGAGGTCCCATGGCGGCGGCGGCGCTGCTCGGAGGCAGCGTGGAGTGCGAGCCGGCAGCAGGGGTGAGGACAGGAGGAGGGGATCGTGACAGTCTCAGCTTCTCCAAACGATGGCTCCATTTCTCCTTCTCTCCTCCTTCGCCATTGCTCCGCCGCCTGTCCCGAGCAGCCTCCGACAGAGACAGAGAGGTGGCGCTGCTCGAGGATGATGGAGGCAGAGAGGAGGAGGAGGAGTGGGGGAGGGAGAGAGGCATGGACAGAGAGACGGGCATGGAGGAGGTGGGTGTGGGAGGCTGTGTACCAGAGTTCCTCTTGGAGGTTGAAACCAAGCTAGCGTCCTGCACACCCATGGTGTAGCTGTAGCTGGAGGGCAGCTGACTCTGGGCCGAGTCGCTGGACGAGCTTCGCCAATGCAGGATGCCACGGACGCTCCCCCGAACACTACGGCCCACGCTCCGCAGCGAAAAGCGCTTCTTCAGTTTGTTTTTGGAGGAGTTGGGCGTGCTGTTACCTTTGGAGTCGGGCGGAGGAGTGATGGAGGAGGAGGAAGGTGGAATCTGAGGAGTGTGGGAGGGGTCGGCACCGTCCATCTCTGTGGACTCTGCTTCCCGCTCTTCTGGCTCGACGTCCTCCCCGACAGACGACACCCCGAGCCAGCTGTCCTCCTCCTCCTCCACCGGCGCCTCCCCGTTCCCGGGGGCGATCATTGCCCCTCTCTCCTCACGCCTCCCGTTGTTCCCCCCCACCGAGGAGCAACACGACGACGAGGACGACGGCGGCAGGACTTGGCCGTGGGCATAAGAGTCTTGAAACCTGTCCCCGCCACGGTTCTCCAACACCAGCCGAGTTGGCGCAGGCTTAGATAAACCCCGTGTCGCATTGGTCGGGGGACAAGGGAGGACCGCTCCCCCGGTTGCCGACAGGGGTGAGACTGCCTCCTCTTCCAGGGATGTAGCGTCTGACTGGGGAGCCCAGCTCACCATTTCATCCCTCCCAGAAGCACAGCTCGGCGGGAGCGCCCCCTCCAGCTCGCTCTGGAAGTGACGAACGAATCGGTCGGTGAACCGCCGGCAGAAGGCGGCCGCAGAGTCTGGGGAGTAGTGTGGGTTTTCCAGGAGAAACGCCCGAAAGTGGCGTGCAAAGTCACCGGCCGCGACGCGGGCGTGGAGCTCACAGAATTCGGTCCAGCTCAGGCAAGGCGAGGGGGAGGGCGTGGGGGTGTCCGAGAGGGAGGACGGGTGAGCCTGAGGCGGAGGGCTCACCAGGGGTGGGAGAGGAGGCGGCCGGGGGGACAGGGGCAGCAAAGAGGGAGACGGTGGAGACGGAGACGGGGAGGGCGAGGGAGGTAACGGTGAGGAGTTTGCCGCCCGTGGGCTGGGCGGAGTTAACAGAGAGCCGTTCATCCTCCTGACAGGACGGGGGCGCCGACTGACCCAATGGTCGATTAAATCACTTCAAACATACAACAGAAACCTGAAGTGACTGCACAGCTGGGGTAAATGACAGGGGGCAAACACGGCACATTGGTCTAATAATTTACAAATGAGTGTGAAGTGAAGTGTCGCGCTCAACCCCATCTAACACCAACAGTTAAAAAGACAATGAACCGGACCCATGAAAGATGAGGTTGAATATCTCCAGGGTGAAGCTGTTTGCTACATTATTTTGTGCAGTTAAATACTTTAGCGTTTCAGAAAGAAAATAGGGAGGGATTCAGCCGGTAAGTGGAAGGGTAGAGGAGGTGAGATGAGCGGGATTCACGAGGTCTGCCCCTTCTTCATCGTCTGTCGTAGAGCCAGAGGAGCGAGGCCACATCCTGAAGACAACACAGACACAAACTTTAACTTCAACAAAAACATCTCTGCACACTTTATAGGTTCAAACATAAACAGCAGATCAGACAGAGAGAATCTGAAACATACAGGTGTTCAAACAACAACAGCACGGAGGTTAAGAGATTCAGAATCAAGCACAAAGAAAACACAGATGGTTTTAGATTTAACAGTCTCATCAGAGCCTCCTCAATCTGCAGTTAGAGGACGGGAGCTCCTCTCTTTAAACAGTTAAATAACCTGCATCAGTCAGACTGGAGAGTTCAGGTAAAGTCCTGTAAGTGAGAATGAGGGTTTTGAAAACAGCTCAGGCCGGTTACTGGCAGCATCAGGACAGGTGTAATATGATAATATCACTTGTTAGATCTTGTGAGGACTCTGATAACTGCCTGTTTTTGCTGTCGTGAGACAATCTGACAAAAAAAAAAAAAAAGACTGCACGACTCAGTCCTGGATGTGGTGAAAGCGTGAAAATGTGCAATGAAATGGGACAAAATATGTCAATGATACATGAAGGAAAAAGACATGAAACACTAAACACAGTTAGTTAATTCTGAGGTACTTGCTGTTTCAAACTACTCCATTACATTACAATAACAGTAATAATAATATCAGGTACACTCACAGGGATCGCTCTGATTCATAGAGAGTTTTTCATCATTTTCTCCACACAGAGTTCATTTTAACACTTAACAGTTTAAGAGTATGATGGAAAACCTGTGAGGACGATCTGACCGAGAGTTATCTGTTACTGTATCACATTATATATGACAAAGATTTAAATGATTATATTAATGTGACCTGGACCCTGATAAGCAGTGAAACAGGAGTTTAAAACACTGAACAGCTTCAATCCAGTGTCACAACAACCCTGCTCTTCGTTTAGAGGTGGAGAACGTCTCCTGACAGCCTGAAGTTAGTTTAAAAAACATTTCAGAATACTCCTGCTGACAGCAGGTAGGACTAAATAAGATTTAAATATTTTCTAAGGCGTTGTTTTAATTAGGAAACTTCTCAAACCTGTTTTATATATTCATATCATTACTTTTACTTCAGTACAGGATCTGAATGTTCCAGCTTCACACACTTTTACTTAAGTAAACATTTGAAAACAAGACTTTTACTTGTAACTGAGTACTTCCATAATGTAGAGTTAATATCTTTACTCAAGCAAAAGATCACAGTACTTCTTCTGACACTGTTTACTCGGACTGAAATGACACTGTCAATGCAGGACTTTTCCTTGTAACAGAGTATTTCTACAGTGTGGTGTTAGTACTTTTACTTGAGTAAATAATCTGAATACTTCCTCCACCACCTCGCAGCAGGTCAACGATGTCTAACCACAGATAATGCATCTTAAATCAGAGGTTAAATCAGATTAATATCAGACAAACTGGCCTCTGTCGTTAGCTTGCTAACATGAACTAGCAATGTGAGTCTTGCTCATTCAGCTTTCTTTAAAGACGTGTAACGTTAGCGAGCTAACAATAGCTACCTGACGTTCACTTCCCTGCGGACCTGCCATTCATTAGCATCTTTATTTAGCAGCGTTGCTCGGATATATCTGATTTAGTGCTGTCTGTTGTAACCTGTGGCTGAGATGACCACATATTGAATCATCCGACAGCAGCTAACGCCAAAGATTCTTAGCGAGCTAGGCTAACCGTTAGCCACTTAGCTCGCTATTAATAAACCAGCTAGCTAGCTATCAATATTGCTCCAGCACCATGCTCTGTGTTCTCTGTACCTGTATATCACAGTCCGGGGCTTTCATCCGTGTCTCGGGGTGAATCTGGGACACATTTCACTTCTCTTTCACAACGGAACAATCATTTTCGTAAAGGTTGTTGTTGTTGCTAAATATGAATATTGCTATGCCTTGCCTGGACCCCGTTCTTCTCGCAGTGTCCCCCCTCTCTCGCGATAGTTGGGAGGTCGACGGGTGCAGCGTTGGTCGGTCTCCAACTGCAGCTGCCGTTAAAAACCGCTGGATTTTAATGAGCGAGTCGTGACCAGCGGCACCGAGAACAACTGGTGGAGGAAGAGAGGAGTCCTTCTTCATCTCCACCCCTTCTCACAAACAAACAAACAAACAAACACAAGCTGAGACCACAGCTGGTCCATCACTGAGACCCCGACACCCCCTAATCCTGAGCTCACTGTAAAACCCAGCTCATGGGATGGGATCAGAAAATGCCCCTGGTTCACCACTATAACAAATATTATGTTTGTGACATTAAACAGCCTCTCTGAACGTGTTCATCTGAAGTTTAGAAAGGAACTGATTCTGTTTAAAAGTTATAAAACTCTCTTTTTTCTTCTCTCAGGGTTTTCAGGTTTAGTGAGGCAGCCGGTCTGATGAAGCTGGACACTGATATAAAGAGCAAAGACATCTGCTTGTAATAAATAACATATTTAAACCCTTTATGTTGATTATTTCTTTAATTTGTCACCAATCTGTAGATATATAGATTTTCCTCTCCAAACTACTCAGGTGATTTCACTTAAAAACAGTTTGAGACCTAAAGAGGTCAAATGATATCAGACTTCCTTCTCACAGTGACCTAAAGAAGCTACAACAGTAAAATGCTGCTGAGGCGTTGATGATTTGATGAAATGACACTGAGACAGTTTTCTCTTCCTGTTTAGATTCAAGCAGTTGATCAAGTAGTTTTATTTTGTAATTTAATCCAGGAAGTTTAAATGATTTAAATCATAAAAACAAAAACCAGAAGGACAAAATTTCATAAAGGTTTTCATCTTTATTGCGATGCTCAGCAAAGCAGAGTTGAAATATATATTTACATTTTTAGAATTCTTCAACTTATATATCAAATATACAGTAAGAATCAAAGTTATTGAACAAAAGGCAGTTACAGTATTTCAAAACAGTCCCAGTGATCACAGAGTCCACATTAAGGGGCCACTTTAGTCCACCTCCTCAATAGTGGGCCCCTGGGAGCCGGCTCGTGCCTCCTCCCTACAGCTACTTGCAGGCATTCCTCCCTGATACAACTTGCTGATGATGGGGTTACACACTTTCTCCAGCTCTTTCTGCTTGTGTTGGTACTCCTCTTTATCAGCCAGCTGGTTGTTCTCCAGCCAGGTGATGGTCTCGTCACACTTCTCAATCACCTTCTTCTGGTCCTCCTCACTAATTTTGCCCTTCAGGTTCTCATCCTGCACACTGCTCTTCATGTTGAAGGCGTAGGACTCCAGGGAGTTCTTGGCAGAGATCTTGTCCCTCTGAAGGTCGTCCTCAGCTTTGTATTTGTCAGCGTCCTGCACCATCCTCTCGATCTCCTCTTTGCTCAGTCGGCCCTTGTCGTTGGTGATGGTGATCTTGTTTTCTTTGCCGGTGCTTTTGTCCACCGCAGACACGTTCAAAATGCCGTTGGCGTCAATGTCGAAGGTGACCTCGATCTGTGGGACCCCTCGAGGAGCAGGAGGGATTCCTGTCAGCTCAAACTTGCCCAGCAGGTTGTTGTCCTTGGTCATGGCTCTTTCTCCTTCGTACACCTGGATGAGGACCCCGGGCTGGTTGTCAGAGTAGGTGGAGAACACCTGGGTTTGTTTGGTGGGGATGGTGGTGTTGCGTTTAATCAGGGACGTCATGACTCCTCCGGCCGTCTCGATACCCAGGGACAGAGGCGCCACGTCCAGCAGCAGCAGGTCCTGAACGTTGCCTGAGGTATCACCTGTGAGGATGGCAGCCTGGACGGCGGCGCCGTAAGCCACCGCCTCATCTGGGTTGATGCTCTTGTTCAGCTCCCTGCCGTTGAAGAAGTCCTGCAGGAGTTTCTGGATTTTGGGGATTCGGGTGGAGCCTCCCACCAGGACGATGTCGTGGATCTGAGCCTTGTCCATTTTGGCGTCTCTCAGGGCTTTCTCCACCGGCTCTAATGTTCCCCTGAACAGGTCGGAGCACAGCTCCTCAAAGCGAGCCCTGGTGATGGAGGTGTAGAAGTCGATGCCCTCAAACAGAGAATCGATCTCAATGCTGGCCTGGGAGCTGGAGGACAGGGTCCTCTTGGCCCTTTCACAAGCTGTGCGCAGCCTCCTCAGGGCTCTCTTGTTCTGGCTGATGTCTTTCTTGTGTTTCCTCTTGAACTCCTCCACAAAGTGGTTGACCATGCGATTGTCAAAGTCCTCTCCACCCAGGTGAGTGTCTCCGGCCGTGGCTTTCACCTCAAAGATACCGTCTTCGATTGTCAGGATGGACACGTCGAAGGTGCCTCCACCCAGGTCAAAGATCAGGACGTTACGTTCTCCTGACTTTCCTTTGTCCAGACCGTACGCGATGGCGGCTGCCGTCGGCTCGTTGATGATCCTCAGGACGTTCAGTCCTGCGATGACGCCTGCGTCTTTAGTCGCCTGTCGCTGGGAGTCGTTGAAGTACGCCGGGACTGTGATGACAGCGTTGGACACCTTTTGGCCGAGGTAGGCCTCAGCGATCTCCTTCATCTTCACCAGGACCATGGAGGAGATCTCCTCAGGGTAGAAGGCTTTGTCTTCACCTTTGTACTCCACCTGAATTTTGGGCTTCCCTCCATCTGAAATCACCTTGAAGGGCCAGTGCTTCATGTCAGCCTGCACCACTGAATCATCAAACTTTCTTCCAATCAGTCTCTTGGCATCAAACACAGTGTTGCTGGGGTTCAGAGCCACCTGGTTCTTGGCGGCGTCCCCAATCAGCCTCTCGGTGTCAGTGAAGGCCACATAGCTGGGGGTGGTCCTGTTGCCCTGGTCGTTGGCGATGATTTCTACTTTCCCATGCTGGAAAATCCCCACACAGGAGTAGGTGGTGCCCAGGTCGATACCGATCGCTACACCTTTAGCTGCAGACATTTTCACTGGAGATGGTCGCCTGTCAAACAGTTAAACAACCTTTTAGAAACTAAACATCATTTATGTTCATCTTTACTGGTTTAGTCTTGATTCATTTGAGTTTCCTGCGCTTACATTACTTCAAAATAAAAAACAATATATTTACCAAATACTAAAGGATCAAAGTATTTTTCTTTCATTATTGAAGGTTGTACTCACAGTTTTGTGTTTCCTTGTTGGTCTGTGCAGTGAAGAGGTCTGATCTCCTCCTTCCTCTCTGGATCTTCTGTTGTGGTCTGATCTGTTTCTGTCTCTGCTCTGAGAGCTGCCGCTTTATATCTGTGGAGCTGACGGTCTGGCAGCTTCTAGACGTTTCACACACAACACCGTGAAGTCAGCGTCTGTGGAAGGTACAACTTCCTGTTATCGATTTCAAAATAAAAGACGACCTAATTAGTACAAGCTGTAGTCAATGGGAATGTTGTTGCCACTTGTTTTACTGTGAAAAGCGAAATCTTACACCGTCTCTGGCCACTTGATACAACTTTATAAGAACTCTCTCGAATGAACTGGAGCAGTGAAGTGAAACCCGGAGAGATCCAGTCAGAAACTTCTATTTCTAGAATTTATTCACAGGTTGCTTATTGTTGGTTTGTTGCACATTCACACAAAGTCTACATCAACTGTTCATCTGTGCTGAGAACTGCTGTAGACTCTGCTGTGTGGTCAGTTTGATGATTCAGACTTGTTTGATTTTGTAAAAAGGAACCTGAGTGAGTGTCCAGAGCGTGAAGCTGGAAAAACAGTAATAAACAAACAAAAATGAATCAAGGTTAAGATAAAACTTTATTCATCCCCAGAAGAAAAAAATGTATAAAACTACAACAGTAGTGACCTATATATAAATATAACATAGTGTAAAAGCACGTGTGTAGTTTTCTTTATTTTCTACTCAAGAAAAAATAAAGATTTACTTAAAAAAATACTGGGTATCAGGATCCATAGAGGGTTAGTACTGAGGAAAAATCCATAACAAACTAACAGAGAATGAGAAAATCTCCTCCTCCTCTGGTGAATGACCCTCCATGTCTGATTTGCCCTAAACATACCCCTGTTTGAGGCGCATATAATATCTAATTAATTATGTAATAATTATCAGAGGGATCACTAGAAAATTGATTAGAAGGAGTGAACATAGCTGATGACACCATAACGCATAAAAATTGTATTCACTCAGAATTTCATGAGAGAAATTGATGCTTTTTGAATGGGAGTCTATTGGATCCAGTGATTTCTTAGAGCCACCCCCTAGTGGCCTTCAGTGGTATTGTAGTTTAAGACACTTGTGCGTTAGCTTTATTTTTCAGACCCAGAATGAGCATCTATTATTTTAAAAATACAGTCTATGGGAGGATCATGGATGATGAAGCAGGACCTGCAGAACCTGTGTCCTCCATCATCCACAGGCACCGGTCGAGGGCTGTTTACCATGAACGGTTAAATAAGTATAAAAATAATTTCAACACCCTCAAAGCCACCATAGGGTTTTTCTACTTTAAAGGTGGTGCCCCAAAATGTGCTGCACCGAGGCCTTATAATGGATATACTTTGTTAGTAAAGTTGTCAGTTGCAGTAAGAAATCAAATCTCATAGAGATTACAGTTTTGTTTAAGATTTAATTGAATTGTAGTTACATTTCTAGTTCACACAGTTGGATTACAGATCCACAAACAACACGGTAACAACACATAAATACATGAATTAAGACATTCTCAGGAGTTGTCAGTAAAATTGGGGTAAAGCTCACACATGACCTCTAAACCTCTCATAATGTCAGACACACTGTGGAGGGAAGGGTTAACCAATAAGAAAATTAACACATCGTTTCCAGTTAAAAATGACAAAAAAGTACTTTTAAAAAACTACAGAATTTTGAATGGAGACAACATCGACTGACACTGAACCGACAATGATTTCTGAAGCCTGAGTTGGTTCTTTTGAGTTGTTTGGGGGTTTTTATTCTGCCCTGAGCAGCTGCTGACTCATCTTTAACTAATTCATTATTCTTGATTTTAATTTCGTGTTCCCAACCTTTTGGACTGGTGACCTCTCATAACGAAGCTTTGTCTTACAAGTACAGAGGAACGTTAACATGAAAACCCATCTACTCACCAGTCCACCTTTACAGCCTCGTTGTGTTTCTACTCACGCTCTTTCAAACTCTCACTAACTTTCTAAGAAGAAAGGCTTTTGTAGAAGAGCTCAGAGCTAAATGAAATGACCAGTTGGAAGCTTAGTGGTGGAGACGTTGACGTCATGTGACTGTGGTGTAGTTGGTTTATAGCCTAACATTAGCTTCTTACTTCAAACATCAGAACAGTGGTGTTCATCTGTGAAGATGATCTGATCAACTAAACCTGAAGGATCAGAAACTTTAGCTGCTCTGTTTATTTTCTGGAATAATCCAAAACACTATGAAAAAATCCCATTGGCTTTTTGTGGAGGAACCAGGCTGATGCTAACTTCAGGACTGGACTATAAAAATACTTTACCCTCTACCACTCTATTTTCAAAGTTGTGAAAATGGCGGCAGAGGAGGGAAGACTACGTTGTCTCCAAGAAAGTAAAATGTTCATTTTTAAATCAAGTGAGTAAAGCAGCCAATGTATATTATTGACAACTGTGGTCATCTTTTCAGGTAAGTGCACAGCAGCCATGTTTGATTTGAGACACAGCATCCATCTTGTTTGAGTCTGAGAACAATACTCACAAATACACTCAGTTGGCAGTTTATTAGGAACAATGTGGCTAATAATATGGCTCACTAATGTGTTGATCAATAATAGTTGTTAGTAGGAGACATTCATTGTTTGGTTCTTCACATTTGATTCGTTAAAGAGGTGTTAAGTCTGTCCATAGCTAACTGTGGAGCAGGAACCAGGCAGTTTTATTTCTATAAATAATCTTTCTGGCTCTGGCTTCTGGTTGGTATCTTCGATCAGTATTTTGCTTTAAAAGTCCTGATAAAACTGAAAACACCCAGGGGCAGAATGATGGTTTTTACCCCCACAGATCACACAACAGACAAACTCAACCTGGGCAGGACTTTTTCCTTCACATGAACCTTTGGGAACTGAGAAAAAGGAGTTTCAGTTCTTCACAGAGTCATTTCTCATCCTCAGTTTCTCTTCTCAGTCATTCAGCTCTTTAAACATCAGTATGGGGCAAAGGTGGAGAAAGAACAATGGAGATGGCGGCTGAAAAGTTCAGCTCACTGTGGTCAGGCAGTCAGAGGTCGATCGCTTGTCTCCATCATGTCAGTCTGTGTCCCTTTGTTCTCAGTTGAGGCTGTGAATCATCTGAAAGGAGGAAGAGGAAACTGAGCGACTGCTGCTTCAGGAGGAAAGCTGAGAAACATCAGTGAGCTTGTTTAAACTTACCGGTGGCTGGTTGACGTAACTCGCCTCGTAATCATCGTCGTTGTCGGTATCATCTGTGTCGCTTTGAACAAACGACCCTGGAGGTGCTGCTGGTGTAAAACATGGAATTAAAACCTGACTCAAGGGATGTGAGACCTCAAATTCTTAAATAATCTATTCAAGAGATTTTGATTTCTTGTGTTCAGGTGGTGATGAAGAAAAAAGACAAAACATCACAAGATCACAAACGTCACTACGAATCATCCTCTGAGGAGCATGAATATTCACTAAATATCAAGACAAACTGACCAGTAGTTTCTGGTGTTAGTCACAATCCAAAAACAGACAGTGACCTCTGACATTTGACCTTTGACCACCCAGTTCTAATCAGTTCATCATTGAGTCCAAATGAATGTTTGAGGGAATTTCCTCAAATTTTGGCCCAAACATTCACTTGGACTCAAAGATGAATTGATTAGACTTTGGTGGATGAAGGTCAAAGGTCACTGTGACCTCACACACCCACTAATCAACTGAAACCAGACTGGCTGGCAGAGGCATATGACCGTGAGGCTGTAATTCTAGTTTTTACTTTTTTAATAGACAAAAACCCCACTGGGTTCATTTTCACATATCAGTGTCCATGTTAATCAAATAAAAAACTCTGATTTGGAAAATACTAGTTATCAATACTTAGTCTAATGCTACAGATATAAATTGGAAGTGTCTGCACAGTGGTGGAGTCTGAAGGTAACAAATCTAATCCAGGTCGTCCCAGGAACTAAACTAAACGGGTTAAAACTATGTTTCTTGTAAAGTGTTGAGTCAGTGTTTAAAGACTGCAGGAGAATCAGATGCTCTATGATGTGGAGGCTACAATAATACAAGAGACGAAAAAACATGGGCTGTAGGTGGCCTCACAAAACCTCTGACACTCCAGTGAGGTGTTGTGGTGTTTGTACCACTGGGCTTTGTCATAGAGGAAGAACTCATCAAGCATCACATGATATGAAAACTAAAAAAACAAACAAAACAATGGACCTCGAACTCACTTAGGGAACTTCTCTGTGGAACATTCAGATAGTCTTGTTCATCGTCTTGTTCATCATCTTGTTCATCGTCTTGTTCCACGTTTCGTTTCCCTTTTTGTTCCATCTCTTCAATGTGAATTCACATGAATAACATTACAACGAATAAAACAGAATGGTCTTTTAATCAGCACACATTAAAAACTCCTCACCTTTATTTATGTTCTCATAATCGTGTTGATCATCTGTGAATGAAAAGAAACAGTTGATCAGTTCACACACAAAGTCTTCATCTTTCTTTCTTCTTTCTCTTTATATTTTCTTTGCTGCTTTTTATTTCTGTCTCTCCTGCCTTGTTGGGCAAAATGGGACAATGAGTTGTTTTTGAGTCTGAGGCTTAGGGTTAGGGTTAGCAGTTGGACAGTTACACGCTTTGTTCTTCAGGCTCTGAGCTTCAGCACATTCAATTTGAAATAAAACAATGGAGCAGCATTAAAGAGCCAAATCTCAGCTTCAATTTGAACAGGTTTACATCAATATAGAAAGAACTCTGTCAGAAAATGAGCTCTTTTAACACATAGTGCCCAAATAGCGAAGCTTCAAAGGTAGACACTGACCTAGTAAATGTTTTTTGGTTTCTCATTTCAACATTAGTTTAAGCACAAATCTTGGGATGTTCAGTGGGTTTTTGTCAGTGGACATTTATAAACTGGAGGCAGATGATCCCAAAAGCTGCTGGTGAAAACTTTATAGCTTGAATCTGTCTTGCTGTTTCCAAACTGTACCTGAACTGGGTGATGAGGCTCGGCTCTGAGCAAGAGATGGAGCAAGAGCCTCATTGTCGGGTATCACGATGCTGCGAAGAAAGAAAATGAGAGGAAGAGATGATCAGATCAAAATCTGTTTTACTGAAATAATAAAAGGTAAAACAGCAGAGGTCTATTTGAAAGAGGAAACCTACATGTATCCAGGATCTTCTACATCACTGTCAGGATGGTTAGGGTCTGGGTTCACATATGGAGGATCTGTAGAAAATGAAGGTCAGCTCAGCTCAGCCAACGTCAAATACCACACAGAGTCTGAGTCAAAGGAGGCCCGGTTTGTTTACAACCCTAGGTCTGTTTGATCTGTTGCTTCCAGGAAGTCTCAAGTCCAGACCAAGGCCAACAAGTCCCAACTCAACGCTTAAAAGTCCTAAGTCAAGGTCAATAAGTCCCAGGTAGAGACCAACAAGCCTCAAGCCAAGGTCAACAAATCAAGACCAGTGCATCCCAACTCAAGGCCAGCACATAGAAATATGTAACTTTAAAGGCTCATGTGTTAAGTCTTCTATCTACAACCACCAGATACGCTGGTTTTGTTCACTGTAGTTACTGTCACTATCTATCTACTATCTACTACTTCTATATAGTAGAAAGTTCTACAGTACAGGATGGATATTTGATTGCAAAATACTGATCCAAGACTGTTGTACTTTCTAAATGTCTTCGGGTTTTAAGAGTAAAAACAAGACACTACTTTAATGGACTGTCAATACGATCAGAGGTCTGTTAGAAATGTTTCCTGCTGCACTTAAAGCAAACATGATGTTACCTTCGGGTGGATTCTCATAACTTGGATTACTCTCTGTGGGATGGAAAAGTATTAACATATTAAGATTTTTAAAGATCAGAGATAAGCTGCAGAAAAGGATATGAAACGAAGATAAATGCCTGACTAATGTTACTTATGAACCATGACTTAACAAATGAAAAAAGACAAACACATCAACACATAAAAGTCTGAAGAAAAGGAGGCTCTCACCGGTTTCTGTTGGGGTGAAGGATCGTTGTCTCCGCTGAGTTCCAGGATCTGAAGATGACCTGAGTATGAAGAGCAGATGAAAACAAAGTTAAACCTGAGGGATTCATTTTCTGTTTGAATCAGAGCCCCAACACAAGGTGATTCTGTCCTTTGTCACCCCAGTTTTCATCTCTCAAAAACCAGACCAGGAAGTCAGAGTAATTCTACCTGACCAGTGACTGTATTTATCAAACTGCTAAAAGCTAAAAGTTTGGACTTAGGTTAAAGATAGAAGTAAGAACCTGTCACTTCTACTCACAAACTCAAAAACTATTTTAAAATTTTAGTTAAAAGTCAGTTCAGTGTCAAAATGATGAAATCTAATAATGACTGCTTGTATTTACTCTATTCTACTTAATAATAAAGTTGTTACTCTTCAAAGTGACTTTCCCACTCAGCTGTCAGTAGAAAGAAGTCAATGAAATCAATTCTTCAGAAGGGACAGAAAACATTTGAATCAAAACTGTAAACTGTGTTGTCATACTCATGAGTTTAGGTGGTACTGTTGGGAGGCCTCGTAGTCTGGGCAGGTATGAACCAGGTGTGTTTTATAATGAAACCTGACTCACATGATTCTCGATGGTGACAGCAGGTGAGGAGCAGAGCGGGAGGAGTTCAGTTCACTGGTTGGCTGCGCTGCACCGCGACAAAGAGAGAGTCACCATCATCATCATTGTTGTCAACATCAACATTAATGACAGTATCATCAGCATAGAAACATAAGACACACATTATCTCGCACACTAAAATAATCAACTGTAAACTCAGTACAATGTTCTTATAAAGGTCTAAGTTCAGTGTTGGTTTTACTGGAATCACAAACTGATGATCTATTGTGCATCAGGCAGAAACTTTGTGACCATGTTTCTAACTCTTGATATTTCCGTCAGTTTCCTGGCTGGATATCAGAGATGAACGCTGGTTCACAATGAATGAAGCTGAGATTTTAGGGTGATAAAAGTCACATCATGTTGATTTAATGTGGTTTATTTACATTTGAAGCATTATTCTGTTATTGCTGCACATTTGCTCTGAATATTTAGTTTGATCTTGCTGGATAAAATCACCACAGCAGCAGCAGATATTCAGTTCTGAGACGTCTATTCTCAGTATAGAGTCACATTTTCCACCGAAACACCAGCAACTCTCTTTGTGCTGCTTCATTTGAATGAGCCTCCCACATGTTTACAGCATGCACTCTGCACTGGAACCCAGAATACCACACAGATGCACAAGTAAACATCAAGGTCATGAAATGACCAAACTGTAAAATGTCATTTTTAACTTGGGTTAGTATATTAAAAATATATACATTTAAAAAGCATTTAAGAAATGTTATCACATTATCAGACATGCCTGTTAAAATCTGAATTACTAATGAAACACACAAGAAAAAAAGTCCCACATACAATTTGCATTAATGACACATAATGAGCAGCCAGTATAAATTGTTCAGGTCATGTGTTTTTACTCTAGAATAAAAACCAGCTCATTGATTTTAACAGTAAATCCTTATTTTTAAGGATTTTATGTTTCTGGGAAGAGTTTAATCTGTTTTACAGACTTTTTATCCATTAAAACCAACTTCTTAAACTCTGACAAACTTCTCTTAAGTAAGTTTTTTCAGACTTACATGGATGGATGACTCTGAATTGATTGGGTCTGAGTAAAAGAGACAAAACAGACACGTTAGATTTTACTCATTGTTCAGTTTTCTCTTCATATAAAATCATCCTTCACTTATGAAGACTTACGGTATGTATTCGTCAGAAGCGTTTCTTTCCCTGATGACGGCTGGAAAGAAAAAAAAACATTTAATTTTAATCATCAAAATGTTAAGATTTATTCTCTCAGCAGCTGAAAGCAGAAATCAGAGACTGTATTGACCAGCAATGAGCGGGTGTGAAAACGTTTGATGGTGTGGGACTGGTTAACGATGCCCTGACGAAAACCACCGGATGCCCTATCTAGGTCAAGTCATTATGAACGAGCAGAGCAACTGTTAACCACAGGTCTCAGTGATGGTGACAGCTGTGGTGTATGGAGTTCACTAATTAACTGTCCACAAACAAATACGAAACAATTTCACACATAAATCAAACACAACCTGATTAAATATCAGTATTTTACACATCTATTTAGAATTATTCAACCTCAGGGTCGTGGATCTGAGAACATTTGCTTCACATGCAGATTGACATCTAAAAAACACTGTGTATCAACCATGTGCTGTGTTTAAGTGCTGGTAGAAAACTCAGACATCCGGCTTCTCATGGAGTTCAAGTGTAAATTCAAAACAGGGAAGACATTTTTCCAAAAGAATGAAATATAATTTATGAAGTATGTTTACATTTACTGACTCTGCTGTTTTAATCACGTCCATAGACTGACAGTCACAGTCACATGACCCCAGAATATTCCATGTAACTTATGGTGCATTCCAGTTGTACTCGGAAGTCGGAATTTCTGAGTTCTCAGTCGGAAGTTTCAACTGTAACGTCGGATTTCCACCTTAGAAAGTCGTAGAAATCCCACCAACCCCGACATAAGAATTCAAGATGGCTGCTCCTCATCAGCAGCAGTGAACTCTCTGCTAATGTTCCTGTTTATAGCAGCTCAGTCTCATTAGTTTCACATGAAGTCAGTCAGACACAGAGAACTGTTCAGGTTTATCTGTGGACATGTTGCTACGCTGCTTGTAGAGCGATATTAGCAACGGCTAGTCTGAGATACGACTGAATCCAAATTAAATTTGACTTTTTATGAACGTGTTTACGTTACTCATTTTATGTTTACTCATTCATTAAATGATACTTAATAGTCTCTATATATAATAGAGAATAGAATATATTTAATAGTTTCATTCTGTTATTGTATTATATTTGTCTGGCAGATAAATTTCTTTCACTTCTTCCTACCTTGCTTTTTAGATTTGATTTCCTTAGATACACTGGCCCTTATCTTCAGGTCATGAACGTCCCAAACAAACTGAAAATTCACGGTAAAATAATTTGGAAATAAACCGTAACAAGTTTTAGCTTTGAAGGATTTGAGCTAATCTGTGTTCCAAGACTGAGATTAAGGACGATCCTCATTAGTTTGTTCTTCATGTTAGTTTGTAGATCATGTGACAAACGTATGTCGCCATGTGAGACTAGTTTCCTCGCCACATGTCTGTGCAGTGTTGTGTTGTGGTCTTACACTCTGGGCCTTTCTTCCAGCAGTCCAGACAGACGACGGCCAGGAGGACGATGGAGATGACGACGGTGGCCGACAGAGCCACGAGAAACCAGGAGGCCTCCATGGTTCACCTGAGGACAGGAGGAAACCGTCAGAGCTTTTTATCCAGAATAAAAACATCTATTTAAATACGTCTCTCAGTAGTTTCTGACTTCACCACCGTCTCTGTGGCTCTGTCATTTCCTCACAGAGTCACTCAAACAAGAGGAAATGGTGTGTTTGTTGGGGACTATTTTCAGCGGTGGATTAATCCACATTTTGCTGCTGCTCTGCCGAGTATAACGGAAATCAGAAGTAACCTCAGATGCCACGCTGATGGAGAACAGAGGTTTACTGCTGAAAACAAAAGATCATCCTCTAAAAATAGTCACGTAAGGATGATCAAATATGACGTATGTTCAGGTTAAAGCAGCAGTGAACACAGACCCTAAATACTACTCTCTACTTCTATTTTTATAACTGTGTAACTGATTTTGTATGTTTACTGCACCTCATTTATCTGACAGCTGGACTTTTTTAAAATATAAAACCCAACAGTAGATATGAGTAGAACTGAAATTATTAGTTGAATAATCTGTAAATTGATGGCAATAATCGTTTAAGTCGTTTTTTAATTCCACTTTATTTTGAATAATTTTGAGATTTGGACAAAACAAACACTGTGAAAGTGTCAATTACTATTAATTAAAATCAGTTATTAAATCAAGAAACTAATTAGTAGACTGATCCTTAATGAGGGTAAAACAGTTAATAAAAAACTCAAACTGATTACCTGCAGAGCAAAGTGTTTAACCAGACACACAACCCAAAATCCCTGTTTTTGTCAGTGGAGTCTGGTAGTGATATATATAGAGATGTTTCTGGTTAAAGTAAAGAGTATTTTTATGATGTGATTTTACTTGAGGAGCTGAATACTTCCTCAGTTCCACCTGAAGCTCAGACGAGATTAAAACACGTCCGTCATTTATTCTCAACAACAGTTTTTCACTCCGACAGATCACTCAGTGTTTTTACCGTCAGGCGTCTTGCTCTGTGGATGTTTGGTGTTTTTCACTTTGTGGTTTTCCTGCTTTAGAAGTGAACAACTGGAAACTTCCACCAATGATCTCCTCACTTAAAAATATGTCAAATTTCCACTACATTAAGAAAAAAACACAACAACCATGGAGGCCTGAGATCAGAGTGTGAAGTAACTGAAACCTGAAATCGACTTTAACTCTGACATGAAATGAACAGGATGAGATATAAAAACGAAAACCTCTGTGGTCTGAGAGTTTCATCATCAGTTAATCACACAGGGACGATTCTGCTGAGCTCAGACGATACGACACTTCTCAGATGAACTATATTTACGGGGGGGCGTTGGTGACCTTGCTGCTGAATTTAAAGTTAAAAAAAGAAATTTCAGAGTCACATCTGTTCAGAGAGAGACAGAGTCTGAGAGGAAGATGAGATTTCAGGAGTCGTGTGAGAGTTTAACCCTTAAAAATAACCCACAATGCACTGCGTTGTGAAAACACAGCGGCGATGATGAAGTGTACAAAAGGACGCACGGAGGGAATCAGCAGAGGGAAAGTTTTCTGAAGAGCTGGGATCAAATCAAACAGAAACATAACTGGATTCTTTCATAGTGTTTTGGATTATTCCAGAAAATAAACAGTGAGCAGCTAAAGTTTCTGATCCTTCAGGTTTAGTTGATCAGATCATCTTCACAGATGAACACCACTGTTCTGATGTTTGAAGTAAGAAGCTAATGTTAGGCTATAAACCAACTACACCACGGTCACATGACGTCAACGTCTCCACCACTAAGCTTCCAACTGGTCATTTCATTTAGCTCTGAGCTCTTCTACAAAAGCCTTTCTTCTTAGAAAGTTAGTGAGAGTTTGAAAGAGCGTGAGTAGAAACACAACGAGGCTGTAAAGGTGGACTGGTGAGTAGATGGGTTTTCATGTTAACGTCCCCGACAACCTCTGTAGTCTCATTTAGACACTCGTTAGCAACCGCCTTTTTTAAGACACGTAAAAGCTTCAAACATCAGGAGTGGGGGATTTACTGACCCATTTTATGTCGGAGAATAAAACCTGAAAATGTCTGGAGCTTGTGTTAAAACCACAGACCTTATTTCACACATTTAACCAGAAACACACTGACAACAGGAAGAGCTAACATGCTAACATGCTAACTGACTTCCTGGTTTTAGGACTCAGTCCTAACCAAACTAGTTTTCTTCTTTGTGTATCTTTGCTGTGGTTTAACTTTCAGCGACGCTGATTCACTGATTCACCCGGTCTAATGTGGACAGACTCTGAGGTCTGTGAGGCCTCAGGTCTGAGCGCAGAGTTTTTATTAAACGTCTCTGAGACTTCAGAGCTGATCTCATCGTCCACCGCTCGTCTCATCACTGGTTTAGATGTTAAACCTTTTAAAACTCATGAGACTGAAACATTTCGTTCCTTCCCACTCTGAAGAAACAAACTAATTTTGCATTTTTACGTCTTCGTGTCAGAACATCTTCTCTGAGCTCCTGAAAATGAAACTGCTCTATTTTCTACAATAACTGCTTGTTTTTTTAACTTTCCTGAGGCGTCAGAAGAAAAAGTCGATGACAATAATCTACCTCCTGATCACAGAGGTGCGTCATACAGGAAGGAAAACCATCTGACACGTGGTTCGACTGACTGGTATCATGTTTCTCTGCAGGAGCTTGAGTCTCCACTGAACGACCAGAGACCGGCTCCAAAGACTGGAAACACAGAAAATACCTGCACCCACTCAGAGCATGAACATGGAAACCTCCAGATAAACACACACTCAGCCTGCAGCAGAAAGAGGCTCCACGACTGGAAAAAACTCAACATTTAACATCTTTATTCATCTAAAAACTCTAAACTTTTCATGTCTTCCTCCTCACAAAAATCTAAATCAGCTCGCTACAACATGAAAGGCGGCCATCTTGTGAGTTTTGCCTCCATCACTGAGCTCATTTTGTTTTGTTTCCCAGCACAAGAAGAAAAAAACCCCTGAAATGTTTGATTAACAGCAGAGAGTAGATGTGAGTGTAAAAAAGGTCAAAGATGCAGAAAGGAAGTGAGACAGGAAAAGACGAGATAACAGCATCAAATAGTTTTAATCAAACAGTTAATGACGCGGCCGAGCTTCATATTCGACAGAGATAAAAATCTCCTGTTCAGAAGAATCAAAATGAAAGTTGAAGCTGGTTCACGCCAAAGACGAGTTTAAAGCTTCTAAACTTCTTCTTCTTTACAGCGTTGAACCGAAAAAATAAATATAAATGATAATATGAATTGTAAATAAATATAAGGATCATTTAATACTGTTCAGATGTAAAAATACTTCATTAAAGGTGCATTCTTTACTGTCACAGTTTAACTACTTCCCACACTGCTGAGTCGTTTATCTTTAATAATGAATTATGTTTTGTTTTATATTTTAATATTTTATATTTTAATAGTATTTACAGCTGTCAGATACATGTAGTAGTTTAAAGTAGTGTAAAGTAGAAATACTCAGTACTATAGTACTACAGTAAGTGTACATCAAAGTTACTTTAAATGAGAATATAGAACTTAAATGATCATTTAAAATCAGGAAGCATGTAAGTAAGAGTCCTTAAAGGCCTTGTACTTAAAGTACAAATACCTCAAAACTGTACTTAGTTACACTACTTGAGTCTGTTTCCTCGTTCAGACAGGAGCAGTTTAACTTCCCGGAGCTGCTGCCAGTTTTCTGGAAACTGCAGGAAGTTCCTGTTACCGACTGAGAAAAGGTCGGATCTGCTTTGTATTCGTCTCTCTCCCTTTGGGTTTGAACTCACTTGTTTTAAGTTGTTTTGATCAAAAACATTGGCCAAATAAATGTAATCTGTTACTCTGTAATGTAATGTAATGTAATGTAATGTAATCACCTCGGCAGGATGGTGACTCGTTGTTTTTACTCTTTAGTTTGTGTCTCAAGTCTTTTGCAGATTAAACAAATGTTGATGGTTGAGGTTCAGACGTGACAGCAGGTGGACAGAACCAGGCTAACAGTTTCCCTCTGTTCCCAGTCTTTATGCTAAGCTAAGCTAACAGCTGCTGACAGGAGAGCGAGTACGTTTCCCAAAATATCAAACTGTTCCTTTAAAACGCAGTACTCAAAGTATTCGCATCAAAATATATTTAAAGTACAGGAGTTAAAGTACTCACTGTGCAGAACAAATATTTTACTGTTAATTACACAGATTCATGTTGATCACTTTAATGATGCAGCAAGTACATCTAATACAAATACTACTACTACTGCTGCTACTGAAACTACTGCTAATATTACTACTGCTACTACAATTACTGTTAGTACTTTTACATGACAGATGACAAATGATGATGAAGTTGTTTCCAGTTGATTCATAATTTCAGCTCTGCTCATATTTACTCTAATAAAGTTTTTGAACTAAAGATCTAAAATATAAAGTAACTGCAGCCGTCAGAAAAATGTAGCAGAGTAAAAGTACAATATGTGGTGGAGTAGAAGTATCTCAGAACTGAGTGAAAGTACTTTTAGAGCTTTTAGAGCAGAAGATCTGTGTTTTATTTCCAGTGATTCACTGGATGTTTCAGCTTTTCCTCAGAGCTGAGGCAGAGGCAGAGGTGGAGGACGACATGTGACTGAGGCTCCTGTCTGGATGTGAAACGGGGTCGTTGTGGTTTAAAGACCGTCCGTCGACCACCGGGCCTCAAACACAGGACGCCAAAAAAAAACCAAAGCAGACGTCCACTCAGTGTGATGGTTTGAAAACGAGCACAGAAACACAAACAGGTTCCAAAAGCAGCGCGTTATTCTGAAAGCTGCGAACTGAAGCTCGGTTTTTATTCAAGCTGCATTTCCTTTTTCTAGATTCTGTCAGAAATCAGCTCATGTAAAAATCTTCTGTTCTGTTTTAACCTCCCTGTTCAGGAAAACACAACATCCTCTTTTCTGACTTTGACCTTTGAGTCTAGAGGCCTAAGTCCAGCTGGACTCATGTTGTGGAGAATCAGTGTTGAACGTTTATTGTGAAAAGCTTCACCTGTTGCATGAGTGAACCTGAAGCTTCACACCACGCCTAAAGAACCCGAACATCTCCGAGGTCCCTGAAGTGAACGCTGGTTTGGCCTCGGAGCGGAACCTTCAGCTCGACCTCGGCCCCATGTGCATGCTGGGAAAACCTCCACCACACAGATAAAACGAAGGAGAACTCACCTACACCTGAGGACAGACGGTCGGTCGGAGGATCAGTTGGACGGAGGAGGGAGGACGGGTGAAGTCTCGGGGGGGCCTGCGGCTGGTGTCGTGTCCTCCTCGGTATCTGGTCCACATGAGGCGACTACTGTAACCAAACATCCGCCATGTCTGAAGGCTTCTTCTCTCTCTCTCTGTCTCGCCCGCCTTTCCTCCCCTGATGAGCTGAGCTGCACCTCCACCGACCTACTTCGCTCCTTCCTCCCTCCCCCTTTTTTTGTCACTGACTCTCCTCCTCTGCCGCCGCTGCACCCAATCACCTCCTGAGCTGCTCTGGTTTCATCTCCCGCCACAGCGAGGTGGCGACGGGCCGTCAGCTCAGGTCCAAACAGACGGAGGTGCAGCCTGTAAAATATCACAAGACGCTTTAACGTCTGAACTCAGCACAGATCATCAGTGTGAGTGTGAGTGTGTGACAGGTGTCTGCAGAGGTTCACTCACTAACCAGGTGACTCACTAACCAACCAGATACCATCAAAGTTTGCACCTCAGTCGCGGTGAGCGACGTGTGTGGGCTGATCAAACTGCCCTCCACTGCAACTGGTGGTGGAAACTGGGAGAGAAGCTCGCAGCAAAATGTCAGAGAGAGAAAGAGTGTTTCACACAAACACCTCGAACCAATCAGGAGACGTCGGCTGTGACGCCTCAGAGCGTCGCCGGGTGTTAAAAAGCTGCAGCGCTGTGTGAACGCTGCTGCAACCGTCTCAACATCCTCCCACCTACAAACAGGAAACCACACCGAGGGAAGGAAGCCGAGTCCTCTCCTCTTCACTCCTCTCTCCTGTCCTCGCTTGGCCTCTTTTCTCCTTCTGTCGAGAGAGAGAGAGAAACCCCCCTGAACGAGGGGGGGAGGGGGGGGACACACCTGCTGAAAGAAAACTCATCAGACGCTGAGAACATCGTCCACTTGTTGCCTCAGGTGTCTGGTTTCTCTTTGCAGGAAACTCACTGACACAGAAAAACTTCTCAGATGTGAAGATTTTCTATTCTTTCTATCAGTAAATATAATATTTCTATATTTATATACATATATCAGTAAACTGAATCTCTTCAGGTTTTAAACTGTTGCACAAAACGTCACTTTGTTTCATTCTCTACATGATGAAATAATGACACATATCAACAGCACAAACTATATAAAACTAAACAGATTACAGCTGCATGTAAAGATCATTTATTATTGATTTAAAAACCCTCAGTGACGTCTTCAAGTGTCTCGTTTGTCCAGTGAAACCCAGAGACTGAGTTCAGGATCACAGGAGACGACAGAAGCTGAAACCAGAAGGTTTCGACATATTTTCTTTAAAAATGATCAGTTATTATGATTAGTTCTGATGAACAGTAATTATTAAACCTTGTTACAGGAACAATCTTAGCTGATCAACCATTAAAAATTCATCAGTATGAAACAGATTTGGAGGAATGTTTTAACCAAAGTGAAATTTAAACTTTACTGTTTTAAACCGTGTGTTTCAGTTTTGCTGCAGATCAAAGTTGAACTGTTTGGTTTAGTAAATGTTTGAGGAACAAACGATTTTCTCATTAAATCTCTGTCTTTTCTTTAACGTGTGTGATTAAGTCATTTAGAGAAAACCTTGACTTTCTGCAGACGATTTGGTGATCATTGAAATAAATCATAATAATGTATTCACATATACATACATACATGTGGAGGTGTTAACGCTGCAGACTGTGACTGTCGTCAACTCCAAACACAAACACAAACGTCTGACAAGTTCATTCTCCTTTAATAGTTCACAAAAAAGATTTGCTAAAATAATTTGAGGTTAACAAACGACTGATTATCGACATTCATTAAAAAGCTTTTCTGTTAAATAAGCACATGATGATCTCTACCTCTCTGCAGACAAACTGAACCTAGCTTCTCCTCCACGGTCGACTTGGTTCTGAACCAGACTGAGCTCCGACCTGGTACAAAGAAAACCAGAGAGTTTCTCCTTAAAAGAACATAAAACAGAAACGTCCCAGCTCTTTGTAAAGCTGCTTTACACGTTTTAAACGAGAGAGAAAAGGATTAAAACCAGTGAGGATGTTTGTAAAAGATGAAGAAATTAATAAAAGGTGCAGAGGTAACAGGAGTCTTCCCAGATCTCAGCAGCCTGGATCATGTTCACTTCCTGTAGTTAATGCGCTGTAGGAACGTTAGTGTTATTTCTAAAAGTAGCTCAGACATTTACAAACACGTGGTTATGAAAACAGGTTAATAAAGCTCGTCCTGTGTAGAAACTCACTGCAGGGTTTTTGGTTGTGGTTAAACTGAAGATACAGATCATGAAGTCTTTCTGTTTTCTGGATCTCTGGCTGATCCCAGATCAGCAGGTTCAGAGTCAGACTGAAGGTAAGAACAGATTCTGATCCGTCAGGTGGTTTCGCTCCACGAGTTCCTGAGAGTCCAATAAAAACCAAGTCCACAGAGCAGCTTCTGTCGATTCTCAAAGTCATTTCCAACGTCACCTCCGCTCTGAAAACATTTCACATGAACTTCATGTTGAGCTCACGTCAGAGAAAGAAAGGAGGTGAAGATATCTCCTGAGACGACGGCATGTTCCCGGGAAGTTATAAAAAATAACGTAGACAAAACATTTAAAAATAAACTCATCCTAAAATGTTTCTGCATGGCAGAGAGTCGGGGTTCAGTCCTAAAACCACGTTCAATAAAACAGCCTGAGGCGTGTGAAGGACCGGACTGAACACCTGAAAACCTCCGTCAGGTTTCTGTGGTCAGATCAGGACGCTGGACACCGGGACCCGAGTGGACCGGCCGCTTTTCGGAACAACGATCGGCTCGTCATCTGCCAACAGAGAAAAGAGAGGTTCATCACTGACCGACCACAAGGTGGCGCTCACACTGAACACTGACCCCCGGTCAGTTTCAGTCCTGTTTCAGTACAAATGCCTCCACCAACCAGTCCAGCTTCCTCTGACCTCTGACCTCTGACCTTTGACCGCCAAAAGAGAAATTGAGAAATTCCCTCGAGGTGTAAAATACTGAGGCAATGAGAATGAGCTCGCTGCAGTTTCTAACTTACAGTAGGTTACAGTTGTGTACGGCAGCTTTCACACACGTTAACGTGCTTCACACACACCTGACGATACTGAACTTTAAAGACTGTGAAAGAGAAATTTAAAACTATAAAACTAATGCTAACTGTCCTCTGACAGCAGGAACATCCTGTCGTGTTCTGATGTTCTGATGCTCGCTGGTTCTCACCTGTCTGGACGTAGTTCTCGGCCCGGTGTCGGTCTCTCTCGATGAAGAGGGCGGTGGCGAGGAAGAAGGCTCCGCCCACCACGGCCACGAAGGAGCAGAGCAGCAGAGAGAGCTGCAGAGAGCGGAACTGCCAGAGGAACGAGTCGGTCCTCCTCAGAGAGTCAGAGACCTGAGGAGGAGGAGGTCAGAGGTCAGAGGTCAGAGGTCAGCACGGACAGAAACCTGCTGCATTAATCATCAACGATCTGATTGTTTTTCTTGGTGTTCGTCTGCATCCTGAACATCTCTGTGCTGTGGTGAATTAATCAAGAAAATAACTCCGCTGATCGATTGATAATGAAACTAATCGTCAGCTGCAGCTCCAGTAAACATGAATCTACAGTCAGCAGCTCTTAGCTTAGCTTAGCACAAAGACTGGAAACAGGGGGAAAGTGTTAGCCTGGCTCTGACCACAGGGTGTGTTGGTGCTGGTTTCACTTTGAGCTGAACTTTGTATTTGATGAATTTAAAGATGAGACGTGTGGTGACTCAGCTGCTCTGTTCCTTCTTCTTTCTCTTGATGAACACTGGTGCAAAGCCACGAGCTAACAGAACGTACCACTCCGATCAGGTAGGGGCTTCCAGCGTCTCCCAGCAGGTGAGAGATGACGATCTGCAGAGCCTCGGCTGTGGAGCGACGGGTGGGAACGACCACGTACTGAGAGACAGAGTGTGACAGTGAGAACAGCCTCAGTGAACCTGGATGAACGTGACTGTGGTGAAGGAAGGTTTCTCACCAGGAGGATATCAGCCACGATGGCCCAGTTCATGGACAGGAACGTCTCTCCGAGGAAGATGAAAACCTGAGGGGACGAGACAGGAAACGCGTCACAGATAAAAAATGACTCTGACCCTGAGTCAGGTGTTTGTTTCGAGAACTCACGTATGTGGCGACGGTGCTGAGCTCAGCGAACACGATGGCCAGGTAGAGGAAAGGCGCCGAGAGGAGCAGACCGGCGGCGCAGACCAGCGGATCGGCTCTGGGCGTCTTCGTCCGCAGCTGCCGACTCACCTGCACGCCGCTGGCCACGCCCAGCACACCTGTGACGCAGGTGATGGCCCCGAAAATCAGACTGTGAGAGGAGAAAGGACAGTAACAGAGCCAGGTGAGTCGGTCTGTGAGCTGCCTGACAGGATGAAAGCTGCAGGTGATCCTCAGGTGTGTTACCTGTCTGAGGAGGCGCAGTGAGCCTCCACACACGGAGCCTTCTCCCCGGTGAAGATGGCGGCTCTGAAGAGGAACGTCGGAGCCCAGAGAGCCAGAGAGCCGGTGACGAACGCCACCGCCGTGAAGCCGAAGGTGGACAACACAAAGCTGTAGCTGCACAAGAAAGAAAACAGAAGATACAGAGACGTCTGATTTTAACGGACCTCAAAGAAAAGATGTTTGGTTCAATTATGGAGGCCGGTGCTTTTATTTTGAAGGCGTCACTGACTCCAAACAAAGGAAAATGTTCTGGTTCTGTTTATCTGACTGATCAGGACACAGGGTTTGTTTTGCAGCAGTTCGTCTGAATGTGAGAGAAAACCTTTGAAGATGTGTCTTATCTGTGATTCATCCTGATGATAGCTGAGGGAATATTTCAGGTCAACCATGTTATTTAGATTACAGCGCTCTGTTGGACACTGTCTCTCAGTTAAAGGGCTCATTTCTTGATTGTGTATAAAGGATATTTGAGTTGTAATAAAATATTATTGGAATATTGAAGGATAAAGTCACATTTTGTTTCTTATTTTCCTCTGAGCTCTAACGGTGCGTTCACTGTCTGTTGGAGTGTTGTAAATAAAGCTTCTGTGAACCATCATGTGTTGTCTAATGTCTGTATCTGTTAAGGTAAAGTGACGGTTTTTGGGCATTTCCGTGACCTAAATGTTCTGCGATGACTCAGACAGGATGGTTAGACAGAGCCACAGAGCTCACACAGTCTCTAACACCTAGAGGCTGTTTCACCAAAGCAACGTGCAGTAGCTTCATGTCACCAGAGAGTTTCTGGTAAAACGGACATTTACGAAGAAATGAACAGCACAGCACTCTGCTCCTCCTGCACTGGGATAAAACTAACTCCCCTAAATGTTTCCTGTGATAAAGTTCTTAAAGCAGCACCTATAAATAAAAATATAACTCTTCTATAACTCATCTATAACTAACTCTTCTATAACTCATCTATAACTAACTCTTCTATAACTCATCTATAACTAACTCTTCTATAACTCATCTATAACACATCTATAACTAACTCATCTATAACTCATCTATAACTCATCTATAACTAACTCATCTATAACTCATCTATAACTAACTCATCTATAATTCATCTATAACTAACTCTTCTATAACTCATCTATAATCATCTATAACTAACTCTTCTATAACTCTATCTATAACTCATCTATAACTAACTCATCTATAACTAACTCATCTATAACTTATCTATGACTAACTCATCTATAACTCATCTATAACTCTTCTATAACTCGGAGCTGGACCCACTTCTTGCTCAGGGCCTTCAGGTCTGTCAGCCAGCTGGTCTGGTGCAGGTGATGCTCTGGTCGAGCTTCGATCGCGCCTCTTTTAGGCTCCTTCACCACGAACAGCAGCAGCAACACGGCGATCAGCCCGAGCCCCGGAGTCACCTGAAGGACAGGTGAGGCCGTCAGAGGAGAGAGCAGGAGATAAAACAGATCCCTGAACAGAGCTGAGACAGATTCTGGAGAACTTACCCTCAGAGCCCAGTGCCAGTCCTTCGCTACGTTACTGACCTGAGACCCCACGATGTATCCCAGACCACTGAGATAAAGACCACAGGGTTAGACCTCTTCACAGGAGGAGACAGTTTCATTTTACACATCCTGGATTCTGCAGCTAAATTCTTGGAAACTTTCCTCATAATTTACAGAAAATGTGAGCCGTAATTAACTGATATTTCCAAGAAAACATGCACAATTTGATACCATCAGTAAGGGAAATAAAGTGTGACAGTTATTTGGTATCTGCTCGTTATCTCTGAGGGAGGAAATAACAAGGTGGTAGAATGTTGATCAGTTTCCTTGGAGGACGGATAAAAGATCTGAACTCTTGATTTTTGACTGAGTCACTTTATTTCACAGGTCTGATCCGAGCATCCACATCATGTTTTATTAATCATCAGTTTGTCTGTGAAAGTCGACCGACCTGCAGCATCAACTGCTTTTATCTACAAACGCAGTCATACAGACACTGCACACAAGCTGTCTCAGTCCAGACCTGGTCCTGGTTTGTGGTTCTGCAGGTTGTTTAATTTCACAGGTTAATTCTCCTCCTGCAGCACTGTACCTCATTAACTCACCGTCTATAAATATCACAGTAATTTAACAGCTAAACATCGTTAAGGAAATGAAGGGAAGTTTAAGGGGGAATCTGAGAGCTGAAAGATAAAAGCCTTTTTTAAATAAAATATAAAGTTCTTCATAAAAACTGTCACACAACAACTCTGAATAAAATACGGAGGCTAAAGATGAGTTAAACAGCTCTGTGAGAGAAGTTTGTGGTTTTTCTGTTTGGTGAAATTGAAAATTGAAAGTCGGCTCCGTCTGAGAAAACGGTCGACGGCGGTCATGACGTCACCGTCACTGTCAAAAAGCTCCTCCTCCTGGAGAGGAGGTGGTTGGTCAGAGGGGACAGGTCAGGTGTTTGCTCAGACACCTTCAGGTAACAGCTGTTTAACTCATCTTCAATCAGCCCTGCTGCAGTCTGACACTGACTTCAGCTGCGTGTCCCTGGTTCTCCTCCTACCTGCCGACAGGGATGGCGAAATAAAACACGGAGAGCATGTTCGTCCTCTTCCCTTTGACGTAGAGGTCAGCGATGATGGTGGGAGCGATGGTGGAGTAACTGGCCTCCCCGACTCCGACCAGGCCTCGAGTTAACAGCAGAGCCCAGAAATGCTGCGGGAGAATAAAGGACTCACATTGTTACAACACTCTGTTTGTTCAGGATCAAACGTCTTCAGGGAGAAAAGGAAAACGTCTCTCACTTCTTTCGGGGTGTAGGAGCTGGCCAGAGTCACTAAAGACCAGAATGCAATTCCAAAACTCATGATGAACTTCCTGTTGTACCTGTCGCCCAGGTATCCAAAGAACGGAGCCAGGAACATGTAGCTGCAGATAAAAACTGGACAAACAGGTCGACAGTGAACAGCCTTTACTTCATTTATCAAGATCTTTGATTTGATCAGCTACAAACTGAACTCACTCACTGCTCCGTGTTTAACCTTTAAACATGTTGGTTATTGTTGCTAGGCTAGCAGTTTCCCCCCGTTTCCAGTCTTTGTGCTAAGCTAGGCTAAAAACCAAAATAACGTACTGTTCCTTTAAGATCCTCCTGTGTTTATTTCTTCTTCTTCTGTGTTTTTTTTAATCAAACTGATCTGATGATTTATCAGTAAAAATAACTGTTGATGAGTTACCACTGTGTAACTAGTTACTTCTTACCTGTTTGCAGTAAACCAGATTTCCCATCGTCAATCCCAAAGTAATGCTCTATGTCGGGGAGAACACCTGGTGGAGTCAGACACCTGTATGAGTTTCAAACAGTACTTCCTGTATAAAAAGAATCCAGGGCTGTGATTGGCTGCGCTGAGGCAGCAGGTGTGACCGTACCTGCCACAGTGAACCTGTCCATGTAGTTGAGCAGGTTGATGTAGCAGAGGATGAGGACGGTCAGCAGGGCTCGGACTTTGGACACCCCGCTGGGCGACTCCTCCTCTGGCCTCTGGCCCGCCGCCCCGCCCTGCTCCTCCGGTCCCTCCGCCTCGCTGTCATCGGAGAAGAACGGCGCCGAGTCCGACGTGGGCTCGCCCAGAGACATGGCCGCCGCTGAGGAGGGAGATGGAGATGGAGTGAACAGTGAAAACAACTGATTATTATAAACACTCTGTGGCTGCAGCGTTCTCCTGTTTTAAATCGTATTAGACTGAATGTTTTGTTTTAGACGTTGGTCAAACATTTGAAGACGTCACCTCAGCCTCTAAAGAAACTGTGACAGACATCTTTCACCATTTTTGATCATTTTAGACAAAGTATGGAGACGCTGCCATCTGACAATCTGTAAATTAATTTATCATTAACATCTAAAGACTAATTCCTGATTTTTTTTAAATGCTGTGCTTTCCAGTGTTTTATTTATATTAAATATGTTTGAGAAAAGAACCAGAAGCATCACTGTATATCACAGTCGCAGTGGAGTTCCAGCAGCTCCCAGTAAAATCCCTGTTTTTGTCAGTGGAGTCTGGTGGTGATATATGGTGATGTTCAGAGTTTAAGAAGAGGAAGAGGCAGAGAAAGGAGAAGCCCTGTTGGTGATGACTGAGTGAAACTACTGTCATGTGTCCAACATTTCGGACTCAGCTCAGAAACATTTCGCTGATGTGACGAATGGTTTGTGCATCTTTGTGTCTGCTGACTTTTCATTCAGGTTTACAGTGAGTCATGAGAAAAGGAGAAAATCCTCATTTTAGAGGAACATGAGACAGTTTGATTTTCTGTGAAACTGTGAAGGACATTTTTACCATTTCAGAACATTTTATTGACCATATATAATAATAATAAAGATCTTTTGTTCTATAAGAACAATACTGATGTTGAAAATAACATTTTTATGAAGGTAAATTCACGTATATTCAGAGTTAGGGTTAGGGTCAGATTATATGTAGAGAGAATAAATGATTATATTAAATTAGTGTCCTGTTCTACTTGAATGAGACCAGTCATCACAGAGAAAAGAGACAATGATGGAGCTGAAAGGCAGAAGAATAAATAGAGGCCTCTCAGTTGTCAGTTGGACTTTGCCCCATCTGCAAACACAGCTCAGTGATTAGAGAGCTGTCTGTACACGATCCCAAAACTCAGAGACTCACGCGGTGTGTAAGCACGAGTAAACAATAAGCTGTCACTGTTAATGATACCCACAGTCAGCCTGGCTTTAACCTGCAGCCGCTCAGAGAGGACACCGCTCCAAACTCCATTCAGAAATCTGCCGGTTTAATTTCTCTTTCTTTACAATAAACGTATAGTTATTTTTTAACCGCTGATAAGTGACTCTGGTTGTTTTGATGCATCCTCTGGTGATTTCGGCAGAAAAGTTAGGCAATTCAAAGGGAATATAATCGACAGGGAGAGACTGGTACACCAAACTGTGCAGGATCCAGGACGTTTTTCGTGTCTTTTGTTAAAAACAACGAAACGAAATGTAAGATAAATCATTTAATGGGCCGTCCGTCAGACAACTAAGAAAACGCAAAGCCTTATATCTCAATAGAAATAACTGACACGGACTCCACTCCAGACTCCATTTAGAATTGTGCCTTTTTAAAGTAACCTGCTTTGCAACAAACGTAAATGTAGTTTTTAATTGTTGCGGTATAACTCGGGACATTTATTGGAGTCTTTGATGAATTCGTCAGATAATTTAGATCATTTTCCAAAAGCAGAGGTAATATGAGTCGACGCTCCAGACTCCATTCAGATTTCTGTCAGTTTTATGTACCCTGTTATACAACAAACACGTTACTTTAAAACGTTTGAGATACAGAGCAGGTTGATAGTTATATAGTTATAAATCAGTTATATATCAAGTATCATCTTTAGGTGGATATAACTAACAAAAACAGGATGACGGTTCAATGTTTCGCCTTGATATAATAATAGGAAGTACGTCAGAATAAGCTAAAAGCAGCTTAATGAAAAATACTACACAGACACTCGTTGGACTGCTGAATGTTAACAACACCTGAATTCTTCAGGAATAATCTTTGAGGTAATAAAGACATGTAACGTGGCAGATAATCAAGGAAACGCTAAATTCGCTGTTTTTTTAACGGAGTTCTGCGTGAGGTTCTCTGGCTAACCGCAACACAAGGACACGGAACAGAGTTTTATCAGACATTTCCTTTGATTTTAAACGTCTTAATGAGAAAACAAAAACTAAATAACTTTATTTTATTGTCTAGCTGATGATTCACTGACAGGCTACCTCACGTTACGGTCGTTACCGTTACCGGGCAGCCGTTATTAGCCTGTTGTTCGGTGTTGTTTACCTGGGAGGATGAGTCAGGGCTGACGCTTCTTTCTTCTTTCTCCAGTTGTTTTCTTCGTCGCTCGCAGCTGCCGGTGTTATTCAGAACCCATGCTGCCGGTTTACAATAAAGCTTTAAAGGTCTTCCCCGTGAACACCGTCTGTCCGAGTTACATTTAATGAAACTGACTGTTTACTGCACAACACTTCAGGAACGACACTTCGTTACCGCCGCCATGACAGGACAGAGCTCGCGGAACTTCCGCTCCACAGCTCACATGACTTTCTTCATCTGAAGGTCACATGACAGCATGGATTGATGAACCTGATCAGAGGATGTTTACCGATCTAAACCTGTAGAGTGGACGTCAGATCCTCGAGTTTTTAAAATGAGCTGCAACATTAAAAAGCAGAAACATCTCTATATATCACTACCAGACTCCATAGAGAAAAACAGGGATTTAACTGACAACCAGGAGCTGCTGGAATACCACTGCCTCCATCTGTTAGTGTGTCTGTGTTACTGTGTGGTACTTTTACTGTCAGTAAAGTATCTGATTACTTCTTCCACCACTGAAAAGTCACACAGTAACACAGACACACTAACAGATGGAGGCAGTGGTATTCCAGCAGCTCCTGGTTAAATCCCTGTTTTTCTCTATGGAGTCTGGTAGAGATATAAAGTGATGTTTCTGCTTTTTAATGTTGCAGCTCATTTTAAAACTCGAGTATCTGACGTCCACTCTACAGGTTTAGATCGGTAAACAAAAAGGCCCAGGTTCAAGAGTTATCCTTAAAGTGAGCTCTAAAAGGCTTTAATATTACATCAGCTTTCTTAACATCAACTCAGTTTATTTCTATTTTCAATAAAAAAAACATGTAAAAATGCAACCAGTCAAAGCTGCTGTACTGTAGCAGTTTATCAGTGTCTAAAATATAATCCCATGTCAGTTTCAAATTGTGTCTTTGTATTTTCAACATTTACAATAAAGTGACTTTTACAAATAAGAGTTTTTACATTTGATTTGTACAGAAAGAATGTGTAACAGAAAGAGTGAAATGAATCTGAAGCTTTAAACCCAAACTTCGATGATGTCTCCGTCCTCCATGTCGAGCTGAGCCGGCGTCTGAACATGCGTCACTTTGGAGCCGTCGAAGTGGAACCGGACTTTTCTCTGAGAGCCAGGAGACATCCTGGACAGATACTGGGAGAAGACGGAGCCCAGAGGAGCGTCCTAAAACAAACAGACAGACATGTGATGAGACAGTGTCCTGCTGGGAAAACACAGGAGGAGGAGGAGGAGGGAGGAGGAGGAGGAGGAGGAGGAGGAGGAGGAGGAGGAGGAGGAGGAGGAGGAAGAGAGGAGGAGGAGGAGGAGGAGGAGGAGGAAGAAGAGGAGGAGGAGGAGGAGAGGAGGAGGAGAGAGGAGGAGGAAGAAGAGGAGGAGGAGGAGGAGGAGGAGGAGGAGGAGGAAGAGGAGGAGGAGGAGGAGGAGGAGGAGGAAGAAGAGGAGGAGGAAGAAGAGGAGGAGGAGGAAGAGGAGGAGGAGGAGGAGGAGGAAGAAGAGGAGGAGGAGGAAGAGGAGGAGGAGGAGGAGGAGGAAGAAGAGGAGGAGGAGGAAGAGGAGGAGGAGGAGGAGGAGGAAGAGGAGGAAGAGGAGGAGGAGGAGGAGGAGGAGGAAGAAGAGGAGGAGGAGGAAGGAGGAGGAGAAGGAGAAGGAGGAGGAAGAGGAGGAAGAGGAGGAGGAGGTACGAACTCTGCGCAGAGAGAACTCCTGTGAAGAGTCTCGGTCTTTGCTCTGCAGTCGAACAGTGATGACGCTGCTGTGGCTGTCGTCTGATTGGCTTCTGTCCTCGGCTGCCATGACGACACACTCTGCACAGGAAGAAGCTAAATTAAAACAGTTATTTAAATCCTCTGCAACATTTTATTATAATACTTTGATAATAACTTCTGGCCATATTGAATTATTAATATCTCTTGTGAAGTTGGGGAACATGATTATTTCTTCTGCATCTGACTGAGCTGTAGAGGACAGTGTGTGATAGTTTGCTGACCTCTGGTGGTGAAACAATAAACTGCAGCCAGGTAAAGACATTAAAGTTCTACATGGAGGAAAGCTCATTTTCAGCTGAACAGCCTGTCGGTGGAGGTGAAATCACTGACCGATGATGTCTGCGATGCCGAGGCCGAGCTCGCCGACGGTGGAGTCTGTCGGCAGCTCCACGTCCTCCCTCAACAGCAGGAGGCGAGGGGGCGGGACGTTGAGGATGACGGACAGCTGGGTCAACACGTCGCTTAAAGGCGTCGACTGAAAACACAAAAACACAACCACAGGTGAACGACTTCAGCTGTGACGTGTTACTTCAGCGTCTGAGCGGCGTCTCTCTGGACGTACAGACGTCACCGGGATCTTGTGGACGTCCGTTCGGCAGCGGATCTTCAGCGGGATCTCTCGGAGCGAGGAGCTGTACGGCGAGCTCTGCAGGCCCGAGTCAGGGCTCAGAATGATGACGTCGTCGTCGTCTTGCTCCTCCTCATACGTCGGAGACGGGGCGCCTCTGCAGCGCCTGGACCTGGTCCTGTCCTGAGGCTCTGGAGACAGAAGGGAGTTCACGGCCCGGAGCCTCCGGTCGATCTCACTGAGGAGGTGTAAAACACTTTGAGCTGCAGCCACAGCATTAATCCTGCTTTATATACGAACTACAGCTTAAACAATGAACTGAACTCACCTGATCTTCTGTTTGACCTGTCTGGACTGTTTCTGGACCGGACTCTCAGGAGGTGGAGGGGACGGGCAGCGAACAGCTTCTCTGAAATAAAGACAGAGGTCAGAAAACAAACGTATGCTGAATTAACTTTAAAGGTTTTGAGTGTCACAAGTCTTTGTTTTTTCCACTGACGGGCTCAGAGTGTTTAACCAGAAACAACACTTTATATCAATACCAGACTCCATTGACAAAAACAGGGATTTAACCAGGAGCTGCTGGAATACCACTGCCTCCCCCACTGTTTTTGTCAATGGAGTCTGGTATTGATATAAAGTGATGTTTCTGGATAATCAATCGTCCCTGTCGATCATTTACAACTGAAAACATGGGAAAATAATTAACCTCAGTTTCACTACTTACAGTTTGTCGTCTTCTACTTTGTTCTCCACTCGTTCTGCTTCGTCCTCCTCGGAGTCACTGAGGGCGACGACGGGTGGTGTCGTTCCTCGAGATGAAAACTGCGACCACAAACTGTCATCTGCACCACCTGCACTGTCATCTGGTCACACACACAAACCATCCACCTCAGAGCCTGAAAATCTCCTTTCAGCCTTTAACATGTGAACAACACTGTTGAAAACTTACCTGTGTTTTCCTTCTCTGTAAACACAGGAGCCATCGGCTTCAGCTGCAGACTGCTGCTCACCTGGAGACACAAACACTCAGGTGACAGAGGAAACACTCGGTCAGAAAAGCTGCTTTCTGCTGAGCGCTGGTGTTTACCTTGCTGGAGTAGACCGGCACCGGGACGATGGCCGAGGGGTCGAGGATGCGTCTGCGTTTGGGTGGTGGCTTCACAGCCTGCACCTCACCGTCAGGTACCTTAGAAACAGAGAACAGGTGAGTCGACACATTTTAAATCAGGTGATGCTGAGTGGTGACGGGTTAAGACCAGGACTTTGTTTTTGGATGTTAAAGTGAAACTGTGAAAGATTAAACAGTCAGACTGGGGAGCTGATGTGTTTTAAAAACCGTCCATGTTATGAGGTTTTTCCACTTTAGCTGAGTTAAGAAGATGTTTGTGCTTTTATTTTGGGGAAACCAGCTTATGAAATGTGACAGTGTGATGCAGCTAGTTCACACCGTTAGAACAATGAAGCTACAAGCTCCTGCTCCTACACCAGAACAATAAATGACATCAAACTACATCACCTCTGAAAGACTGCAAGATTCACTGTGAACGACTTAGAGCAACTTCAAGGTAAAAGATGTAAAAATATTAAAATATCAAATATCAAGTAAGAAGAACTGTTATAGTGAAATGTGAACTATTACTAGAGAAACTAAAGGAGGCAGAAGAGCGTTATTCAGAGAACATAACTGGACAAACGGTCCAATTCTTCTTGTTATCTTATGAACGTGGTTAAATCGGTGAGTTTCTGTCGATATCTGGAAACTACAAAATGAAAGTGAAAGAACCACCGGGCTTTTATTTTGAATACGTCAAATTAAATCAAATTAAACGCAGCTAACTTCCGGCGACACCGATGCTAATGTTCGGTTAAGTCTCTGTTGTCGGTAGTTTAATCAGTTCCCGCGGTTTCACGACTCAACCGTTCACTTTCCGCCGGTGGTCCGTGTAGTTACAGCCTCGTTACAGCCGTTATTTCTGACACCATTCACTGTTCAACTGTTTTTTTTTCTTTACGGTAACAGCAAATCCGTCAAACACTCACCGCTTCAGCCATGTTTGCTTCTGTTCCGCGCGCTACTGCTGCGTTCACGGACTGTGGGATATAATGACTCACTAGCGGATTTTCCCCGGCTAGTGTTGCGTTCGCGTACAATGAGAAATATATTACACACGATTAAGAAAGTAGCAGTGCAGTTATTATTATACACTATCAATCAACTACTGATCATGTTTATGATTGATTACTGTAGTGATTATCCTCTGATAATTAAATATGGGTGGGTTGGTTTGTTTCCTTCAAATATCACAATTATAAAAACAGAAATATAAAACATTTACAAAGAGGAAACTGTATTTATTGACTGACTAAATGTTTGAGCTCTTGTAAATATTATTGGGTATTTTATAAATAAAAATAAATATATTATTATAAATAAAATCTGAATCTGTGCAGATAAACGTGATGCAGTATTTTCTTTTGAAAAGTATAAAGTATAACCAGTATAATGCAGGAATGTGTAATCAGTGCAGTGTTTGGGTTAACGTACTGTCACTGTTTCCACCTCTGGGTTTAGGAGGCGTCGACGTGTTTTTATCTTGTTGCTTTGTTTATTTCACACCGTTGGTCAAACATGGAAAACAAGGTCAGAACTGCAGCCACAGGTTTGTTATTTAACTGCGGTTTAGGTGTGATGTGTGTGTGTGTGTGTGTGTGTGTGTGTGTCTCTGCAGAACAACATGAAGAACAGAGGCACTTTAAGTTTTTTTAAACAGAATAATCCTGAACACTTGACGTGTAGAAAATATTTACATTGTTTTTCTACAAGAAGACGACAAAACATCAAGTTCTGTGTTAGAGAACAAAACCAGCTGCTGTGTCCTCATTCTGCTCCACCTACACAGTACACACAGTACATACTAATCTTTATAGTACACTGGATTTGCAGTCAGCTGACAGGAAATGACCAGACTGAACAGGAAGTGACTTCATAGAAAAAGAAGGAAAAATGTTTTATTTGTTGTTTCCTGATGTTTCTGGAGCCAAACATCAGAGGAGGTTCAGTCTCCATGGAACAGAGCAAAGTTTCCTTATGAGGCGTTCAGGTGTCTGTGGTTAATGTCAGTGGTGATTCTGATAAACACTGAGTTCAGATCCATTTTAAAACACAGTCACAGGCTTCGTCACTGCTGCCTGTCAGCGTTGGTCCTCGTGTTCAGATGAACCTGTCACTTCTTCTTGTTCTCTTTGCAGGCGACCACGTACCGCTGAGCCACGTTCAGAGGAGGCGAGTAGCCGTCGGCGTACGACGTGTCCTCGAACAGCACAGAGTAATCGTCCTGAGGCTGAGAAGAGACCAACGCTCCGGTTAGAGAACGTTTACCTCTGGGTCATTACTTCATTTAAATCCTCAGCGTCATACTGAACATACAGAGTGAGTGAGACGCTCCTCTGGTCATTAGTTTATAACTGACTCTCACCCTGTGGGGGGGGGTGTGGATGAGGGCCCGGTAGAAGCAGGTGGTCTGTGGGTAGAGGGCCAGCACCAGCTGGTCCTTACTGAACAGGGCCTCAGGGTCCGTCTCCGGGTTGGCCTTCCACTGAGGCAGAGGGATGATCCGCCGTCTGCTCAGAGTGTGTCTCCTGATCACACACACACACACACACACACACACACAGACATCAGACACAGTAACAGAGGAGGCTGCAGATGCGTTCAGGATCAATGAGATCAGTACAGAGAACTCACTCTTTGCCTTCTTCATCGATGTCGTCCACTTCATATCTGGAGGGAGAGTGAAGACAAGTCTGACAACATTCACCTGAGTGTGAGTGTGTGTGTGTGAGTGTGTGAGTGTGAGTGTGAGTGTGTGTGTGTGAGTGTGTGAGTGTGAGTGTGAGTGTGTGTGTGTGTGAGTGTGTGTGTGTGAGTGTGAGTGTGTGTGTGTGTGTGTGAGTGTGTGTGTGTGTGTGTGTGTGTGTGTGTGTGAGTGTGTGAGTGTGTGTGTGTGTGTGAGTGTGAGTGTGTGTGTGTGAGTGTGTGTGAGTGTGAGTGTGTGAGTGTGTGAGTGTGTGAGTGTGTGAGTGTGAGTGTGAGTGTGTGTGTGAGTGTGTGAGTGTGAGTGTGAGTGTGTGAGTGTGAGTGTGTGAGTGTGAGTGTGTGTGTGAGTGTGTGTGTGTGAGTGTGTGTGTGTGTGAGTGTGTGAGTGTGTGTGAGTGTGAGTGTGAGTGTGTGTGTGTGTGAGTGTGAGTGTGTGTGTGAGTGTGTGAGTGTGTGGTGTGTGTGTGAGTGTGTGAGTGTGTGTGTGCTCTCACTTGTTGGTGGAGTGGTTGTAGCTCACCACCTCAGCCAGGATCCACTGCTCGTCTCCGTCCACAGCTTTCACCCTCGCCGCCACTTTGTCGCCCTGTTTGGCCACGTAGTCGCTGCTGGCCGGCGTCGCCCCGCACAGAGGGGGGGGGCTGAGGGGCGGAGAGCACAGAGGACGACTCAGTTAGTGCGAGAGCAGAGCGACACACAAATACCCTCCGTCTGTCGGAGACGCTTGAGGCAGCTGAGGCGATAAATGTGGAAGAATAAAATGCATCAGCACAGAAAACACCTGACGCTGTTTAAACTCAACATAAATACAAAGATAACAACTTCATGATCCAGACTCAGACTCATCTGAACCTTCATGGATCATGGTGCAGTAGTTCAGTTTGCAGCTGCCTCCTCTGCCTGTGTGTAAAATGTCTTCTACAGTTTACAGTCCACAGGTACAGGTACAGGTACAGGTACAGGTACAGGTACAGGTACAGGTGCAGGTACAGGTACAGGTGCAGGTACAGGTACAGGTGCAGGTACAGGTACAGGTACAGGTGCAGGTGCAGGTACAGGTACAGGTACAGGTACAGGTGCAGGTGCAGGTACAGGTACAGGTACAGGTACAGGTGCAGGTACAGGTACAGGTACAGGTACAGGTGCAGGTACAGGTACAGGTACAGGTACAGGTGCAGGTACAGGTACAGGTACAGGTACAGATGTGGATCAGGTTTTCATTCTTTCTCATCAGATTTTTTGTTGTGTGGACAAACTCCTCTCTCACTCAGGGATCAGAAACCTGTGTCAGGTGTTTATGGACCAGGTGGTGCCTTCAGGGTTTACCCAGTTTATCTGGGATAAATGTTTAAATGATAAATGATTATAGTAAATGGTTCAGACCCTGGATGTCCATGTGTTTTTAATCCAATAAAAAAGAAAGGGAGTAAACGAGGAGCAGCTACCTCTCCCCCGGCTTTCCGATCCACAGAGGAAGCGTCATGGCCGACTGCTGGAGGAGCGTCATCAGGACCCCGCGCCTCATCGTCTTCCTGGGGGGGTCACTGTCGCTGTAAACTCCTGCTATCTTAGCCGCTGTGAAACGACACAGAGACGAAAATCAGACTTAACGTATCACGAGTCAAAGAGTCGAGAGTAAAGTGTGGATTTTCTCCGTGTGTTTTCGTACCCAGCCTCCTCTCCTCCAACAGAGACTTGATCTCAGCAATTTTATCCAGAGAATGACGCAGAACGCTGTGAGGGAGGAAAGGAAAACTGAAAAGAAAACTCTAAAGCATCAACCAGCAGAGACATGATTCTTTCCTCCTCACACACTCCTCTGATAAAGCAGCAGTTAAACCATCAGTTTGTCGTGTTGAAACTCACCCACACTCTGCCTCAGCGTCTGCTTTGGCTGTGGTGTACAGTCCCCTCAGCTTGGTGCGGTAATATGGAGAAGCTGAGGAGGAAAACACAAAGTGTTTGGATGAATACTGCAGCAGCTGACAGACAGGTACGACAGCTAAACCAGGTGACACAGTAACAGGTGTGGGGGTTGATTATCAGTCACTCTGGAAACACTGACTCTTGTTCTCCGTCTGCATCCTCTCGTGTGTTTTCTGGATGTTGAGCAGGTTGTGTTCACTGCGCGATCTCTCCTCCTGAAAAACAGAACAGACTCAGCATCCTGTTTAAAAACTGACACGAGGTCACTCTCCATCCTCCCTGTGTAAAGGTGATGAGTGATGTCTTACCTGGGTCTGTTTGATGAGCTGATGGAGCTCAGTGAGCAGCTCGGCAATCTTAGTGTCAGCTGACATGTCCACACCTTTTAGATTTTAACATCAGGAAAAGTCTTGTTACAGCAGCGTTCACACATACAAAACCCCCATTAGAAAATCACCAGTTTAAGGGCAATGAGTACAGGTTTTGCTGGAAACGTGATTCAGAACTAGTTCGTCAGAGCGCCAACAAAACTGTAATAATTTTCCCGCAGAGTTAAAACAGTGCACCAGAAATAAGCCGAATTACTACTTTGATTCGTGCAGTTTAAATCACAGCTCTGTCCGGTCACTGTGTCTCCTGAGAGACAGATCACCGCTGAATTAACAGATTTCTGAATGGACTTCGGTGTAAACTTCCCTGTTTGTCTCACACTGATGCTGCAGCGAAACTGTGATATTTTGTGTAACCTTGTTGTATAAGTTTGGCAGAAATACTAACTTTACCGTTCACGGTTTGGTAACGTTACAGTGCTCGTTAACCGGGTTAGCAACTGGTTTGTTTCGCTAATGTTAGCCGGTTGTTAGCTAAACTGTGAGATTTATGGTCACGCAACAAAAACATTAGCTCCATATACGTCAACTGTCATAACTCAACACACATAATATGCGTTATTTTCTCCTTAGTAAAACCTTCTTACCGTGATAGTTTCTCTGTTTACTTGTTGTCGGCCTGCTAACTGCGCAGATTAGCTTCTTCTTCTCTGGTGTTAATGGGAGTCGGTGAAGCGGCCTCAGTGCTCACAGCGCCACCTACTGGCGCAGAGAGGAGCTGCAGGTTTGTGGCACCAGCTAGAAAAGGTTTTCTGGCTGTAATTTACGGCTTCGCTGATGGCTGATAATCATATACGAATGTTTCATAGATCAGTTATGAGCCAGTCTGACACTTTGTCTTTTTAGCTCTTTAATTAACATTTACAACTGGAGATAATGTATTTATTAACTCATACACAGAGTTGGACTGTCTGTGGATCTGCCTTGAATCTTTATTTACAGAGTTTCCTGAGTTCAATAAAAGCACAACAATATAAAGAGTAAGCCTGATAGAAGGAGGGAAAATGCTGTACGATGGTGATGTTTCTAAGGTGATGGTGACACCTGGAGAGGGCGGGGTCTTTGTCTGCATGAGTGGTTGTTTTGACTCGTACTGTGTGACCTGTGCCAGGTGTCATGCATAAACTGTGCTATCATCGCACTTTGAGACCAGGCTGCAGATAAACACCCTGTGAATTAATGATTAACATCTGCTGTGTCCAAAACAGAAGGCAGCCGATGGAAATACATGTTCATCACTCAATGATTTATTATGATTCAAACAAGTTGGGAGAGATCTGGGTTGAATATGAGAGTATCTAATCATTAAGCCTGTTTTGACAGTCACATAGAGTCCTGTTACTGCAGCACTGATACATACGAAACCCCATTTGAAAATCTGCCAATTTAAAGCACTGTTTTCACTGGAAACATCACCAGAACCAGTTCACAAGAGCACGAACAAAAGTACAATAACTTTCCCATAATGGTTAAAACAGTGCATCTGTTGATTCAGGCTGTTTAAATCAGTGCTCTGCCAGGTTAATATGTTAATATGTCTCCTGAAAAACAGATCACACCTGAATCGACAGATTTCTAAATGGAGTTTGGTGTAAACTTGTCTCATATTGAGGCTGCAGTTGGTGAAATCAGGCCACAGAGCGGACATCTTATCTGTGACCTGGTTTACAGTGCTGCTGTGTTTACACTGGGCGTGTGCAGAGGTGAGGACAGGCTGTAACAGCTCGGACAGGTCGGCTCATATTTCTGCAAATATTTACTGTGCAGAGTGAAAACCTGCTGCAGCTTAATGTGACGATGCAGCTCAGAGGAAACATCCAGGAGTCAGACTGAGAGAAGCTCTGGTTGTGTTTTTATAAAAAGCAGAGATAAGCAGGGAGTGGGGGTGGCTATAAAACCACTCTGAAGCCTGTGTTTATGACAGACGGTGACTCAGTGAAATGTTCCTGCAGCCTGGTGTTTTCTCTGCCTGAAAACAGTCACATCGCTCTCACGAGGAGGTTTTCACTGAATTATTCCAGACTTCAGGAGGAGTCTCTGCAGGAGGAGGAGACTCCCAGCTGCTGGAATTTACTAAAAGATCCAGGAACAGATGCAGCACGTTCACACTCTGCTGAGACACATTATGAGTCAATGATAAACTCATCACATGCTGTCAACTTTACATATTATTAGACATATAAATTAAATTATATGTAATTAGATAAACATTTCTCCACATTAAAACATCTATGCATTGAATCATTTTTAAGACTGATGGGACAAAGATCTTTAGAATCATTGTAGTATTCATCAAAAACAATGTACCAGACTCCATTGACAAATACAGGAATTTTACCGAGCAGAACACAGGAGCTGGAATACCACTGCCTCCATCTGTTAGTGTGTCTGTGTTACTGTTACCGTTTCTGGTTAAACTAAAAGGATCTGACTCTTTAATAAAAAGCTCTGTCTCTGTAGATTACATTGCTGCAGCTGATGAAGATCCTGTGAAAAGCTCCAGGAGAGGGAGTGGAGCTTGAGATTGTTTTTCAGTTTCTAAGGTCGAGATTTCCTCTTATTCTTGAGGCCTGACTCAGATTTAACGCTGCACTGTTTGACTTCCTTTGAGGAGTAAAGTGTTTTCCAGCTCTGCTCAGCAGCGAAGTCACAAACCAGAGTCAGTGACTAAAGCCAGACGATGGAGGATGTTGGAGCTCTGTAATTACGGCTCGGTGACATGAGGATGAGTGGAGTTTAAATTCAGAGCGTGACATGATTTTTCCCTCCGCTGCTGTAAACTGTGTTTGTGTTTAGAGTTGCACCAGGAAACTTCAAATTCACTCAGACAGTGTAAAACACCAGAAATGACTTTTATTTAAACCAAGAACTCCTGACGTGATTAAATAAAGATGTTAGACTTATTTTATTAAAGAGCATGGAGGGCTGTCAGAGCGTTCTCTTTCAACAAACCAAACAACCTCTTTCCACTTTTCCTCTCAGATAAGTTCAGTCCAAAGTTTGTTTAACAGGGAGTTTTCACAGCGATTAGACGGCTCAGATATCGAGTCACAGGTCTGTGCAGACTGGGGGTCATCCGGACTCTGAACCAGGTCAGGGCCGTGTGAGGACTGCAGCTGCTGAAGGTCAGATGTTAAGACTCTGATACAACGTTTAGAAACCAGCACAAAATCATCATCATGAAGCAGAATCACTGTGTCTGCATCTGATCAGGAACACACTGCAGAGCCCACTGACGTCAGGTTTCCATTTTATTTGGGTCGAGTTGTAGGTTTCACTGACCTGAGGGAAATGTTGGAAATGTTCTGAGCTGATTCCAGTGTTTTTACTCAGGATGAGAAACAAAATGAGACATAAACAAATAAAAATCATTCTGTTTGGGTCAGGTTCTCTTTATAAGAGTCTGAGGACATGATGAGAGGATTCCTCCAGAGACAGAGCTTCTTATTAAAGAGGAAGATCCTTTAGTTTAACCAGAAACATCACTGTATATCTCTACCAGACTCCATAGAGAAAAACAGGGATTTAACCAGGAGCTGCTGGAATACCACTGCCTCCATCTGTTAGTGTGTGTGTGTTACTGTGAGACTTTCAGTGGAGGAAGAAGTAATCAGATACTTTACTGAAGTAAAAGTACCAACTAAATAAGGCCCAGGTTCAAACATACTGGAATTATCTTTTTGATTTGTGCATGAAAACATGAAGTCTTGTGAAGCTGTGAATAATAAGCACCTGCTTCCTCTGTTTACCTGGAGTCTCTGCAGATACACATTCATTTTCTGAGCTTTTAGAGGAACTGAAGCCAAAAACTGATGCAACATTTCTGCAGCAGAAAGATGAACCGTGTGAGGGGGAGTGTCTGAGTGGGAGAGCGGGGGAGGAGCTGCGTGTCCCCGCTATAAAACCACAGAGTCCTGGAAAAACACAGCGCTTTGTTTTCACTCAGAGGACGAAGGAAGAGCTTCTGCTGCTTTTTGACTCGTTACTGTTTCTGAAGTTTCACTGGCAAACTGTTTCTTGTAGAAACAAACATGAGTCACGTCGACGTGAAAAACCTGAAGCCCACCAGCTTCGAAGACGAGTACTACGATGAATATGAATATTACAACCTGACCGATAAATACGCAGGTGAGAGCAGCTTCTCTACCTCTGCTGAATCTCTCACAGTCTTCACATTTAACTGTTGGTGTTGATGTTGCAGAGGGCTCGGCCCGGAAAGGCAGGACAAAGAAGGAGGCCAGTGAAAACACCAACAGACACAACCCCGGCGGGCACGAGCGCAAGATCGTGGAAAAACTCCAGAACAGCGAGAAGAAAGCCAAGGAGTGAATACTGAGGTAAGATTCAGTCTGCACTGAGACCGGTGTTAACCCGTGTTTATATCTGTGCAGACCGAGGCCGAATTAAAGAGCGACTGTTATATTTGTTTGTGGTAAAGTTGTTGAATCATTTAATGTTTTCTCTATTTAAACAGAATCAGTAAAAACTTTAAATCGGTAAATTTCTGAATGACATTCCGCACGTGCAAACTTCGAATGTTGCTGTGTTGTGAAGTTTTCAGGATCTAAACAAACATTTAACCAAGTTTCCTCCCAGAAGCTTCTCCTGTTTCAGTCCTGTGTGTTTTCTGCTGATCGGAGCATTAACTGTTTGTTCACCACGAGTTGTTTAATAATTTAATCTAGACTGTACTTCCACCAACCAATAAACCCTTTAATTAGCTACTTTCTGAATGACATCTGGCACAGGAGACTTTAGAATGTTTTACAAGGTTATATAAAACTTTAAATGTACAACAATGAGTCTCTGAAATGTTTTTTGTTTCAGGGATTTTATTCAGTGGTGGTGAAACTCTGATTATTTTTTCACTTTATTGGCCTGGAAAGATCAAAACATTCGAAACACAGTTCTATCCTGAGCAAAGGTTTCTATAAAACACTCAGTACTTTGGGTTTTATTTGCACAATACACTCACAGTCCAACACAGCAGACGCTGAGCAGCACAACCAGAGTGATTGTTGTTCCTCTGACACAGGGAACTCGGACGGCTTATCCCGGACACCGACCACGGCCTCCTTGGCGACAGAACGAGACGTGCAGACGGCAGGAGCGTCTTTGAGCTCCGACTTGGGCGAGGTTCTACCTGGGCGTGAAGGAGGAGCCTGCAGATCCAGATGTTCCAGCTGCAGCTTCAGGGAGGAGATCTTCATCCTCTTCATCCTCTCTCTGGCAGCAGGTAGCAGACTGTGGCTCCTCTGCCTGTAGGTGTTGTACAGCACTCACCTGTGGTGGCGTGCACCTGGTCCCTGCTCGGACCATGACGGTGCACTGTGATTGTGGTGGTGGTAGTTGGATGATTTCTGTGTGTTTCAATGGATTTTTTAAAAAGTATTTTTACCATTAAAAACTTTTTGAAGTGACCTGACTCTGTTTGTTTTTGTTGGTTTATTTCACAGTGATTAAAGGAGGTCAAAGGTCAGGGGAAGCACTGACCTTCATCTACTGTTGTTAACTTAGTGACCATCTATTGAACTTGTTCACCTTGAGCTAAAGAGCAGGTAGACACACAGGTGAGGAGGTGTGGCCTGATGTCCATCCATATGATTAAAGACTGGATGATATGGAGGCCATTTTGTACCATTTGAAGAAAACAAGATTTAATTCCATCTGGCAATGAGACGTTCAGTCGTAGCCACGTCTCAATAAACTGATCTTGTTCCCATGAATGAATTAAAATGAAGTGGTAACCACAGAATAGAAATATCAAGTTATGGAGCTGTTTAATTCATGTAATAACTCTTCATTAATGTTGTCTTGCCACTTTGGAGATAAAGGCTGTCTGTTGTCATGGCGACACTTATTTCGTGGGAACTAACTCATTAAAACGTGGGAACTAATTGTATGTTGTGCGTAGTAAAATGTATGGAGCTCCTCTGGTGTCATTAAAAAAACATCACCGCGCTTTAATAAGGCTCGGGCACAGAGAGGAAGTCATGCTCATGCTATGTTCATTCATAGCTGTGTAATATTTTTTCTTCAAATGTCATAAAAACGTGGTCCGTCTGGACTTTAAAGCTTCTATTTCTCTCTCTAAAACCACCCAGTGCTCCGTATGAATCAGTTAGTCTGACATGAATTCTTTCTTATATCACACAGTTTTTACAATTGGTCAGATGTTTACATCCCTCTGACTTAAACCTGTGGTGAATTCAGAGATCCTTCATGTTCAGCTCAGTGTAATCATCAGCGCCATCTTTGAAAAGCGCAGTTTTGACTCAGTCTTTATCAAACGTTAGACTCATGCTGCACTCACACATGTACATTAATGTGTCACAGTTAGCAAGTAGCATGTTAGCTGCTCATCCTCGTCTCGTCTGCTTTGATAAACAGTAAATTCATGTCGCTGTTAGAACTTTGCGGAACTGAATGAGTCTTGTTTCCATGGGAACGCAGCCGTGGTTTCCTTGAGGCTTTCGTCATGCGGAAGTGGGCGTGTTTCCAGCGACAGACTCCGCTGAACGTTCGATCCGGTAAAGACGCAGTTTAAATTTTCCTGTTTCTAATGTGTCAGTTTGACTTTGTTGTCGTTGTTCTGTCGCTGTCACAGTAGAAGCTGTAGCTGAGTCTCACGGTGACTGTAGGCGCTCAGTCTCTGTTTGTCTCCGTCTGTGGACACACAACTGAAGTTTAACGGAAAAGTGAAAACGAAAGTGAATCAAGTCGTCGTAACAAAATGTGCGAGAACAGAGTGAAAGGCCGTCAGTAAAGTGTAAGTGATGTTTCCATGAGTAGTTTTAGTGTGTTTAGTGTGTTAAAGAGTGTTTTAGAAGAAGAAGTCAGTGTCAGTAGAAAGTGTCAGAGTCTCAGAGGAAACTTCTTTGATTTTCCTGCTTCACACAGAAAGAGAACATGGGATGTTTCTGTGAAGTCTGAGCAGCTGTTGGCTTTAAACCACAGTTTGTCTCCATGATGGAGTCAGTGCTCCACCTCTGAACTGTGGATTCTTCTTTCCATGACATTAGTGGAAAAAAACAGATTGGCTTTATTCAACTGTGTGTCTCAGTGTTACAGTGAGAAACTCAGTAACTAAAGAGAAAAACAATGAGCAGCAAGAATACAAGCTGTTACCAAGGTCAAAGGTCATACCAAATCTGAAGCTCTTTGGTTTTTATGTGTGAAAAAGGAATATTTAGTTGTTTCAGTTTGTTATTTACCAAAAAAATAAAAATCACATTTTTAGTTTTAAACAAGTTTTAGAAAGATTTCTGAAATATTGCTGTTTTCTTGTTTTGATGACAGGTGCTCTGATACATTTGTTGAGCTCTGTATCTATTTTTATATAGTAAGTCTGTAAAAACATGCAGTTTATTTAAATGAGTTCAAAGCAGGTTTTAACCTGTAGCTGGTGAACAACAGACTCAGAGACAGACTCTGTGGTTTCCTGTAAATGTAGAGGGGGAGGAGCTGCTGAAAGCAGAAGTGTGGTTAGTTCAGACTCCATTTAGTGTGCACAGAGCAGAAGGAGGAAAGTGAAGGCTGAGGCAGGGTGAGTGTTAACACAACATTCAGATTATTTTCCTGTCAAAGTCTCTGAGTCCATTTTCTCCCTGTGGACTGTCGAGGGAAGAAGAGTCAGGATGAACTTGTGTCCAAACAAAGACACTGAGAGAAAAGGAGGGAATCATGTCGTGTGTGTTACTTCCTGTTCTCTCAGTCACAGTTTGACACAACGCTGTGATGATATTAGAGAATATTAGTTTTCTGTAATAAAATAAACTAAGGGGTAATCTTGTCCCATTCTTCTTGAATTACTGCTTTTAATTCTTCTAAATTCTTTGGTTTACGCTTTGAAAGCATGTGGGTTTCAAGAAAGGCACAATACTTGGCAGAGTTCAATGTGCCATCACAGACAGTGAGATGACTCATGCCTCCCCAAACCATGATACTGCCTCCACCATGCTTGACAGTAGGCACTGTACATGCTGGAGATAGAGCTTGGCCTGGTCTTCTGCGGACCCTCACATTATCAGGAGGAGGATAAAGCTGGAAGCTGGACTCATCTGACCACAGAATCTTCTTCTTCCAATTCCTGGCTGTCCAGTTCTTGGGCCCAATGACGCTGCGCTAACCTCTGTCTCTCGTTGATCATAATTTCTTATGTATTTTTATGGAACCAATTAATTTTAATTAAGTTTTTAATGGCTTTTTTTTAGTATTTGTTTAGTATTTTGGCTGTGACTGTACTAAAAGAAATTGCACTTGAAGACCTAAGAGTGATTCTTAATGCAATATTTCACAAATGCATGGGGTGTCCAAAAACTTCTTTCCACCACTGAATGACATTAGTGTAATTAAAACAGACTGGGTTTATTAAACTGTGTGTCTCAGTGTTACAGACCTCAGACCAGAGAAGATGAGTGATTTGGAGGAAGAGGACAGAGCAGAGTCTCCAGGATCCATCTGTCTGTCTGTGAGGAGTGACTGCTCCAAAGGAAAACCTCCAGTCTTCAGTAATGAACCTGGACCCTCAGACACAAAGTAAGAGACAGTTTCTACTGTGAACTGAGCTGAAGATGATTCAGTTGTCCTGAGAGTCAGAGAGCAGGGACTGACAGAGCATGTTAGAGAGGCCCAAACTCATAAAAGGTCATTTTTACAAATGTTTAAATAAATACATGTCTGCAGTAATTTTCCTGCTGTGACTTTGTTAGTGAGGCTGGTTTAATCACTGCTTCATCAGTTTCTGAATGAAAGTCAGTGAAGTGTGTTTCAGTAAATTCTCCTGTTCTTACCCAGCTCTCTGACTGAACATCATCTCCATCCTTCTCTCTGCTCCATGTTTGTCTCTTCAGAATTTATCTTGTGATTTATCTTCTGATATTGAATAGTTAAGATACTCTCACTGTGTGCCAACACATTAGTTTCATATAATTCACATATATATAACATTGAGGTTTGGAAGACATCGCCATTTTAGCCTCAATTCTAAAAAAAGCTTTAGACGTGACACTGGTTTATTTTATTGATTTAAGATAAAGACTCGTCTCTTCATTTCCTCCAAACAGAAATGAAAAGATATTTGAAAACGTGTTCCTTCCTTTCTGTCTGATGGTGATGATGTGGATTTGGGTTTAAAGTCCCAAATCCACAGGGCTACGATCAGAATTCTTCAGCCTAATTCAGGTGTCCAGAAATTATCAGGAGACGTCAGTGTCCAAGGCAGAGTTTATTTGTTGACAAAGAAACCCGGGAACCGTTCACAGTGCATACATGATACACCAGAAATGCTCCAAAAATGTACTGGCTCTGTCCCTCTTTATATACAGTTTTGGCTGTGACTTTCCACGCCTCTTAGGTCATTTTACTGGTTTATCAAATTTACACCATTAAAACATTGGTTAGTCTAACTGTCCATCCTTGGTCCCACTCGTTAAAATACACTATCAACTTATTTGTCATATGCCAATATCTCCTGAAATGCACCTGGACTTTTCTCTAGCCAAGTTTCGCTTGCTGGGTCAGGTCAAAGCTGGCCCTGTCCTCATTTGACCTGTTCACTCTCTCTTATACACCATTATGTTCTAGTCTGTCCTGATTATACTTTTTTAAAAACAGAGTTATCTTTTACTTTTACACCATTATTTCCTAACTCTTCCTTGTATCAGTTTTAAAAATTATGTATCTTTTTCACACTTTAATAAGCATTATACAAAAGCATGCTTTATATGTGGTGATCACTAACATCTACTCTCACACAGTGACATTTAACACAGGTTTTCTTTTGTGTTACTTTGAATCATACAGTAAATAATGACAATACCATTTCATCACAATATTCCTTTAAGATCATAAGCTTGCTGCAATATTCTCCTTTTTAAAGGCACTTTACTCTGCACATCACATAGCTGTTGGCTTCTTACACTACAGTGACAGGGACTTGATGATGATGATGCAGTTACTGTTTAGGTCCCTCAGTGTGTCTGTCTACCACAGGAGCCCAGTCAACAGCTGTGATCTTAACAGACAGTTATGGGACTGTGCACACAGGAAGTCATTTATTTAACACTGCACTTCCTCTAGGAAGAAAAACGACACATGCTCAAACCCCATTTGAGGTCGATCTCTGAATGTGCCTGATCATAAATATTTATATTCAACATTTATATGGATTTTTATATAGTAAGTCTGTAAAAACATGCAGTTTATTTAAATGAGTTCAAAGCAGATTTTAACCTGTAGCTGGTGAACAACAGACTCAGAGACAGACTCTGTGGTTTCCTGTAAATGTGGAGGGGGAGGAGCTGCTGAAAGCAGAAGTGTGGTTAGTTCAGACTCCATTTAGTGTGCACAGAGCAGAAGGAGGAAAGTGAAGGCTGAGGCACGGTGAGTGTTAACACAACATTCTGATTATTTTCCTGTCAAAGTCTCTGAGTCCATTTTCTCCCTGTGGACTGTCGAGGGAAGAAGAGTCAGGATGAACTTGTGTCCAAACAAAGACACTGAGAGAAAAGGAGGGAATCATGTCGTGTGTGTTACTTCCTGTTCTCTCAGTCACAGTTTGACACAACGCTGTGATTAGAGAATATTATAAATATTATAATATAAATAAAATAAATAAACTGTATATTTCTACTGTGTTTGGTCACATACCTGACGTCTGCCTCAGACTGACTCACACTGACTGAGTTCATCGTCATCACACATACTGCTCACTGCTGTGGCAGGAAACGGGGGGGACGGGGGGTGCACCTGATCATAAATAAAATTCTTTCTTTATTTTATATAGTTTATTAAATAATACGTTTGTAAACATGGTCATTTTAACAAACAGATTTTAACTGGGGAACAACACACTCATGTGGTTTCCTGTAAATGGTGTGTGTGTGTTACTTCCTGTTCCTGGTTCTTGTGTCTCTGAGTCTCAGTCAGTGTTACTGTTTCCCTCTCAGACTGACTGAAGTCCAGAAGATGAGTGTTTGTGTGGAGGAAGAGGAGGACAGAGCAGAGTCTCCAGGATCCATCTGTCTGTCTATGAAGAGTGACTGGTCCAAAGGAAAACCTCCAGTCTTCAGTAATGAACCTGGACCCTCAGACACAAAGTAAGAGACAGTTTCTACTGTGAACTGAGCTGAAGATATTTCAACATTAGCAGTAGTAGGAGCTCTGGGTGGATATTTACTGAGGGTTTGTGGTCCTTGTTTCTAAAGTCACAGTCACATTGTGTTTGTCTTCATTTAGTAAAGGACTGTTCAGAGGTTTTGTGCAGGAAACAGTGAAGAAAAGCAGCACTGCTGAAAACTGTCTTCAAATAAACTGTCTCCTGTTCAAGTTGACAACAAATGGGAGGAGGGAATGTAAATGTATCCACACAGCTTTCTGATTTATCACTGCAGATAATAGATTATAGAGCTGCATTCAACCTGTGAGCTGAGGGTTTTCCTCCACTGATGTAACGTGTTATAATGAATGTGTTGATGTCCACAGAAAGAGGAAGAGGAGTGATGTTTCTGTGGAGGAAAGATCCAGACCAGGACCTGGACTGCAGACAGCCAGTCAGACCAGCACTGTACAAAGTAAGACTGAACATGTGTCTGCTGATGTCTTCATTTCTGAAAACAGGACTTGTTGTTTTCTACAGAGTCATTTGTTCTATCACACAGCTCTGACATTTAAGATGATTCTAAAGAGCACAACATGAAAAAGCTTTTCTCTGCTTGTCTTTAGTTTTTCTGGAGCTGATGAAAAGAATCAGATTGTCTTTCTTTAGTCTGACATTGTTTGTTGTCTTTCAGCAGATAGTGGTCTGCAGGAGGTTTTAGATGAACATAAGATCAGTCTGAGGAGATGTGAACGTGTGACTGAAGGAACTGATGGAACAGGAAGTAGAACCCTCCTCAACAGGATCTACACTGAGCTCTACATCACAGAGGGACAGAGTGAAGAGGTTAATACCCAACATGAGGTGGTGCAGCTGGAGACAGCTTCCAAGAAGAAGACCCTCCATGACGCTCCAATCAGGTGCCAGGACATCTTTAAAGCCTTACCTGACCAACAGAGACACATCAGAGTGGTTCTGACCAACGGCGTCGCTGGTGTTGGAAAAACCTTCTCAGTGCAGAAGTTGACTCTGGACTGGGCAGAGGGCTTGGAAAACCAAGATGTCAGTCTGCTGGTTCTGCTTTCGTTCAGGGAGCTGAACCTGATCAGAGATGAGCAGTACAGTCTTCTCACGCTGCTCCATGTTTTCCATCCAACATTACAGAAGGTCACAGCAGAGAAGCTGGCTGTCTGTAAAGTTCTGTTCATCTTTGACGGCCTGGATGAAAGCAGACTTTCACTGGATTTCAACAACAGGAAGGTTGTGTCTGACGTCACACAGAAGTCATCAGTCAACGAGCTGCTGACAAACCTCATCCAGGGGAATCTGCTTCCCTCGGCTCTGGTCTGGATAACTTCCAGACCTGCAGCGGCCAATCAGATCCCTCCTTCATGTGTTGACAGGGTAACAGAAGTACGAGGCTTCACTGACCCACAGAAGGAGGAGTACTTCAGGAGGAGATCAAGTGATGAAGAGCTGTCCAACAGAACCATCTCACACATCAAGACCTGCAGGAGCCTCCACATCATGTGTCAAATCCCAGTCTTCTGCTGGATCACTGCTACAGTTCTGGAGCACATGTTGACTACAGAGCAGAGAGGAGAGCTGCCCAAGACCCTGACTGACCTGTTCTCACACTTCCTGCTGGTTCAGACAAAGAGGAAGAAGAACAAGTACCATGAGGGACATGAGACGAGTCCACAGGAGCTGACGGAGGCTGACAGGGAAGTTCTTCTGAAGCTGGGGAGGCTGGCGTTTGAACATCTGGAGAAAGGAAACATCATGTTCTACCAAGAAGACCTGGAGCAGTGTGGTCTTGATGTGACAGAGGCCTTGGTGTACTCAGGAGTTTGTACAGAGATCTTCAAAAGAGAGAGTGTGATCTTCCAGAAAACAGTCTACTGCTTTGTTCATCTGAGCGTTCAGGAGTTTCTGGCTGCAGTCTACATCTTCCACTGTTTCACCAACAGGAAGACACAGGTACTGGAGGACTTCCTGAGAGAAGACAGCAGTTACTCATTGCTGGAAATCTGCCTGAGGAGAGCCATGGAGAAATCCCTCAAAAGTAAAAATGGTCACCTGGACCTGTTTGTTCGCTTCCTTCATGGCCTCTCTCTGGAGTCCAACCAGAGACTCTTAGGAGGTCTGCTGGGTCAGACAGAGAACAGTCCAGAAATCATCCAGAGAGCCATCAACAACCTGAAGAAGATGAACAGTGATAAAATCTCTCCTGACAGAAGCATCAACATCTTCCACTGTCTGATGGAGATGAACGACCACTCAGTTCATCAGGAGATCCAAGAGTTCCTGAAGTCAGAGAACAGATCAGAGAAGGAACTCTCTGTGATCCAGTGCTCAGCTCTGGTCTACATACTGCAGATGTCAGAGGAGGTTCTGGATGAGTTGGACCCGAGGAAGCACAACACATCAGAGGAGGGACGACAGAGGCTGATCCCAGCTGTGAGGAACTGCAGGAAGGCTCAGTAAGTCCAGACATCATCATTAACATCATCAGTCAGTAGATCAGTAGTTCAGTTCTTCAGATCTACACAGTATTAAATTATTCTCATTAGTCTTAGTTTTACAGTGCACAGTCTTTAGGTCAGGCGTGTTTTTTCTGGAGATGTTTTAAAAGCTGTGAGAGATAAAAATGTAGATTCAGTTCAGTTGGTTGTGATTGTTGCTGTGAAGTTAATGAAAACAGTTTTTCTGTTTCTTTGTATTGAATTGTTAGATTCTACATTTATTTAGAAATCTTCAGTTTATCTGATTGAAATCTTTCTGGTTTCATGTAAACCTGATGAAACTAATTAAAGCAGAACTCCACTGATCTTACACCTCAGTGTGTTTCCAGGTGTTGGGGAGTACGACTCCATCTGTGGAAACAGTAGTTTGAAGCCTTTAGTTTCTCCAGAGGAGCTGAGTGAAGTCTGATAAATGTCCTCAGGTGATGTCACCTGAGTCAGCGTCAGTCAGGAATGAAGACTACAAGTTTGAAAAGTTTAAAAAGCTGGAGGTGTGGAGCTAGAAAGAAGTGAACTTACCAAACCTCTGTAACAAATGAAACAGAAACACTCAGCTCAAATTAAAGGTTCCACTTTACATTTTTAATTCTCTACATTTAAGTGAGAGTGAAACTTTTTCTGAACAGCAGCTGCTGTGATAACAACAAACAGTGATGGGATAATAGTTAATACTGAAACTTAATGTAACAGCTGCACATGTGGAGACAAGTTATCAAATGACTGAAGAGACTCAGTAATGTCATTTAAACTTTAACTATTTAAAGTTTGCTGACATTATCATGAGCCACCATAAACTACTGATCAGACCAGACCAAGAGTTATTGTTTATGAATTCAACTTTTCATTTGGAAGAATGAAATGATGTTAGTTATTTTCAACAGTCACCAAATGTTTGCTGTGTATGGATGTGAACAGTATCACCTGACAGCAGCAGGTAGCAGAGAGAGATCATCTTTAACTGTTGACTCAGCTGAACTCATCAGAAAAAAAAAATCAGAAAAAAATTAAAGTCAAACAAAGATTCCCATTAAAAGTCTGCAGGTCTGAGAGAGAGTGATGAGAATTATTGTTTCATGTCAAACACAGTGAGATAAGATGAACTGAACCACAGATGTGAAGAACAGATTTTAATCAAATTCTGTCTTTTTATGTATGTTGTGTATTTTTATTACAAATTGTCTGATTTTATTCTGACAGATTAATTTTTTTCTCTAATCACAGACTTTATGACTGTGGACTCTCAGAGACTCAGTGTGAAGTTGTGGCCTCAGCTCTGAAGTCCAACCCCTCCCATCTGAGAGAACTGGACCTGAATGGAAACAAGCTGCAGGATTCAGGAATGAAACTGCTGTCTGCTGGACTGGAGAGTCCAAACTGTAAACTGGAGACTCTGAGGTCAGTTCACTGACTGGACCTGTTTCAGGTTTTTTGTGTATATCCAAGTCAAGTCAAATTTTATTTATATAGCGCCAATTCACAACAGAAGTTATCTCGAGGCACTGTACATACAGAGCAGGTCTAGACCGTACTCTTTATCTTATAAGATTTACAGAGAAAAACCCAACAGATCCACCATGAGCAAGCACTAGGCGACTGTGGCAAGGAAAAACTTCCTTTTAAGAGGCAGAAACCTCGAGCAGAACCGGACTCAAGGTGGGCGGCCATCTGCCTCGACCGGTTGGGTTTAGACAGAAAGAGAGGGGGGTGGGGGAATGGGGTAGGAGAAAGACAACATTGCAGATACACAGACTAAGTCAAAGTGTAAATAGTAGTAGTAATAATAATAATAATAATAATAGTAATAATTATTATTACAGCTAAAGGAATAATAATGACAAACGATGGTACATTAATAGCACTAACACTATCAATAACACTAGTAAATGTTTAATTATTGTTGCATCATGGGTTGAGCTGGATCATGGGAGCAGCAGGAGACTCTCCAGCTCTGGAGGCAGAACCCTGCAGTGAGAGACAGTAGAAGAGAGAGAGAGAGAAGCACAGCCTGGGCAGTAATGTGCTTGAGGGAAGAACACACAGTTAAAGTGATGCAGTGATATTAAGACAGTTAATAATAATCTCGTCGGCAGGACATCATGGACAACATTTACTAACTATTAATCTTAACTGATGCATTGAGACTGACCCAACCCACTGAGGGAAAAATGGTATCCTGAAATAGGAACCAGAATAATGTGCTAGTTGAAAGTTAAGGCATAAAGATGAGTTTTTAGTTTGGATTTAAAGGCCTCAACTGACTCAGCCTGTCTAATATCACTAGGGAGGTTGTTCCAGAGGAAGGGGGCCCGATAGGAGAAGGCCCTGCAGCCTGCTGACTTCTTTTTGACTCTGGGGACAGACAGCAGCCCTGCACTCTGAGAACGCAGAGCACGGGAGGGAATATAAGGGTTAAGAAGATCAGACAGGTATGAGGGGGCTAACCCATTTAGAATTTTATAAGTCATTAAGAGAACTTTAAAGTCTGATCTAACATGAACAGGGAGCCAGTGAAGGGAGGCTAGAACTGGGGTAATATGGTCAAACCTTCTCGATCTGGTCAGCATTCTAGCTGCAGCATTCTGAACCATTTGCAGACTTTTAGTGCTAGTACGCGGTAGTCCTGAAAGCAAAACATTACAATAATCCAGTCTAGAAGAAACAAAGGCATGAACTAGAATTTCAGCGTCTGCCATGGAGAGAAAAGACCGAATCCTAGCTATATTGCGTAGGTGAAAAAAGGCGGTCTTTGTAATGTCTTTAATATGCTGATCAAAGGAAAGAGTAACAGATGACAAGCAGATCTCTAATTCCCTAATTTGAGAGGCATTATCAGCCTTTATAGGCACATATAGCTGGGTATCATCAGCATAACAGTGAAAATTAATTCCATGACTCCGAATAATTTGGCCAAGAGGATAAATATAAAGAGAGAAAAGCAGGGGGCCAAGAACAGAACCCTGGGGTACTCCATATTTCACATCAGAAAAGGCTGATACAGTGTTATTACAAGAGACACACTGAGTTCTGTCAGATAAGTAAGATTTTAACCAGCTGAGGGCCACGCCAGAGATTCCAAATCTATTTTCCAATCGGTCCATGAGTATACGGTGATCTACAGTATCAAAGGCTGCACTAAGATCAAGTAATATGAGCAGAGAGGTGGAACCTGAATCTAAAGAGAGTAGCAGATCATTTACTACTTTAGCAAGTGCTGTTTCAGTAGAGTGAAAGGCCCTAAAAGCAGACTGATACGGTTCAAATAGATTATTATCAGCTAAATGAGCTGAAAGCTGCTGATACACCACTTTTTCTAGTATTTTAGAGAAGAATGGGAGATTTGAGACAGGCCGATAGTTACCTAAAGACCCAGGATCAAGGTGTGGTTTCTTAAGTAAAGGTTTAACCACAGCTGTTTTAAAGCTAGAAGGAACAGTGCCAGTCGTCAACGATAGATCCACAATATTCAGCACTGCAGGGCCCAGGACTGGCCAGAGATCTTTGGAAAGTTTACCCGGTAAAGGGTCAAAAAGGCAAGTGGTGGGTTTAGAAGCTAGTACTATCTTAGATAATGAATCAAGACATATAATGTCAAAATTCATCAGAGCAGAAACTCTCTGAGACTCAGTATGATGCTCAGCTGGTTCTGCAGCAGATGCTGGAGAAACTGAACTGATTTTTAATCTAATCTCATCAATTTTACTGCAGAAAAAATTCTGAAACTCACAGGCAGTAAAGGGTGAGCAGCTAGGAGGCGGCTGCTTTTTAGTGAGTTTAGCTACAGTGTCAGAAAGAAATCTAGGATTATGTTTATTGCTATTGATTAAATTTGAAAAATATGCTGCTCTGGCAGTAGACAGTGCACGCTTATATTCCAGAACACCCTGGTGCCACTGGAGATACAGAGCTTCTGATTTGGATTTGCACCATTTGCGCTGTAATTTCCGACAGGCCTGCTTCAGAGCACGTGTGTCATCTGTGAACCAGGGAGTGGACCTCTTTGGCTGTTTAATTTTAGTGGTGAGAGGTGCAACTGAATCAAGGAGACTAGACAAGGTTTTATTTAAATTCCTGGTACAGTTATCAACAGAACCAATTGCTGTCGTAAAAGGGGCCAGGACCTCTGGTAGTTGCTCACTAAGAACAGTTAAAGTTGCAGGACCTATGTGTCTGGTGGAAGATATATTAGAGACAATTTTAGGGGGACAGACTAGAGTTGCATCAAATTTGATAAGAAAATGATCAGAGATAACCGATGTGACAGGAGAGATGGTCAGATTAGACACCTCAATCCCACGGGAAAGAATCAGGTCTAGAGTGTTACCACCACAATGAGTGGGTTCATGTACAGACTGTGTGAACCCGAAAGTATCAATAAGTGCCAAAAAAGCTATATTTAAAGGATCAGAGGCCTTATTTAGGTGAATGTTAAAGTCACCCATAATTAGGATATCATCACTATATGTGACAAGACATGATAAAAAATTTCCAAATTCATCTAAAAACTGTGAGTAGGGGCCAGGTGGTCTGTAAAGTACCACAAGGTGGAGTGGTTGGAGTCTATTCTACTGGTGATGGAGATCTGAAGCTACTGGAGAAGGTTTCAATACTACAGCCTCGAAGGAGTTAAAAGTGACATTAAGAGTTGAGGTTAGACCAAAGAAAGACTTATAAACTAAAGCGACGCCCCCACCTTTTTTCGTAGACTGAACAACATGTGCGTTGGCATACTCAGGTGGGGAAGCTTCATTTAAAGGCAGGAACATATCTGGTTTAAGCCATGTTTCACATAGACCAACCATATCCAGATTATGTTCAAGAATCAAGTCATTTATCAATAATGCCTTGGTAGAAAGTGATCTAATATTTATGAAGCCAAATTTGAGGATCATATTGAGCCTGGAGCTGCTGGTAGCAGCCTGGTGTGGCAAGGTACCTATAGATGAAGTATTAATAGGAATGAGGCATCTAGTGCTTCTGTTAGGAAATTTAAGTGGCCTTTTATTCAGTACTTTATGGGACCTAGCACTGTCACCAGTGGCAGGAGTGGTGTTTTGTACATGGTGGTTTAGAAACTTAGGAAACTTGTGAATAGTACGGCGGGGAATGGAGACAGTCTCAATGCAGTAGATCAGGCTGAGCATCTAAAGTCTGCGAATTATCCTGGTTAGATTCATCATCTAAGCTATCTAAGCTCGTGGACTCCAAAACCGCACCACCTAAAGACCTAGCAGGTTCTCTACTCACCTGCGACCTGCCGATCACTAGTGTCTTACTGTCAAACCCAACGTAAACACCTGTCTATATTCCTAGATAAAATAGCAGCGCCTGCTCCAGTAGGATGCAGACCATCTGCCTTCAGCAGGTCAGGACGGCCCCAGAAAGAAGGCCAGTTATCCACAAAACTATATCCCTGCTCACTACAGTGACGAGCCAGCCAGCGGTTCAGAGACGTTAATCTACTGTACACCTCATCATTACCCCGCATGGGTAAAGGACCAGAGACAACTAATCGATGCCGACACATCTTTCTAGCAAACTCAAACGTCCTAGCTAAACTAGCTTTGGTGACCTCAGACTGCTTCATTCTAATGTTATTGGTGCCGACATGAATGACAATGTTGCTATAACTAGGTGTGCAGTGTGCCTGAGCCCCTGTTTCTCCCTGCGTGATACCAGCACTCTAAGATTATCCTCAATGTCGGAAGCTCTGGCCCCAGGTAGGCAGTAAACATTGGCTGGCGAAGCTAATCTGACATTGCGAGTGATGGAGTCCTCTATGACTAGAGTGCGTTGTTTAGCCCTGTCAGCGGGAGCGGGGGAGACACGCGGGCGCACAGGACTACCAACGGGGCTAGCAAGAGTCGAAAACCGGTTTGCAGTCGGGAGAGGCGACTGCAGACCAGACCACACAACCGGTTGCTTGCTCTTACGTGCCCCTTTCCGCCGGCTGACAGGGACGAACTCCGCACTCACTGCCGACGAGGCTAAGCTAGCCCTAACAGGCTCGCTGTCGAGCCCGTGGCTAACGCTATCTGGAGTGCCCGTCATATCTAAGGTAATGCTAGGAGAAAGGAGCTGCTCTAGTTGACGGACACGTCTCTCTAGCAGAGACACCCTGTCTTCAAGAGCAGAACAGCTAACACAAGCCATGGTAGTAGTTACTTTAAGCTAGGTTAGCTGTAGGAGTGAGAGGTGAAGCTACAATTTAAATTAGGCTAATGAGGCTACAAACGGCTAAGCTAAATTACACTAACAACAAACAAGCTAAAGTCAGAGGAAATATCACTACACAGGCAGCGATCAAAAGTAAGATAGATTAGTACAAAGCAGCAGCAAATAATGTGTAACTAAAGACTATAGGACAGAAAGTAAAGAGAGAAAGCGGAGCAGCGAGTAAGTGTCGATCTCACAGAATCACGGCGTACGGTACAGGTAGCGTCACAGCGTCACAGCGTAGCGTCACAGCTAATAATTTCAAATCTTGGATCTTGAAGTTTCAGTTTTTAAATTTTATTTCTGTGTGATGATTTTTAAACAATTATCTGGTGAAGAGAAAAATCTGCTGTAAATAAAGAGGGAACTTTGTCCTAAATAGTCTGTAACTCTGTCTGACTCAGACTGATGGAGCTTCATTCAGCTGCAGCTGAACTCATCAAGTCATTTCTTACAGTGTAGTTGTGTCAGGAAGAGAGCACTTCACAGTCAGTATGGACAGCAGGAAGGATTACTGCCACCAACAACTCTGTCATCTACATATGACATGTGACTGTTGCTTTAAGACAAGAAACATGAAACATTCTAAACCTTCTTCAGCTCTGAACAGATGATGAAACACTGAATGGTTTCAAGCAGGAACTTTGTCTCCTAAACTCACATCTTTGATTCTTTATTCAGGTTGGAGTCCTGCAGGTTGACAGAGATCAGCTGTTCTTCTCTGGTCTCAGCTCTGAAGTCCAACCCCTCCCATCTGAGAGACCTGGAGCTGGGTAACAACAAGCTGCAGGATTCAGGAGTGAAGGATCTGTGTGGTTTTCTGCAGAGTCCAGACTGTAGACTGGAGACTCTGGGGTCAGTTTACTGTCTATTACTGTTGGAGATCTTCTGTCTTTAATCCACAGCTGAAGCTCATTTATCTTCACACAGAACTTGAATCCATTGATTTAGAATGAATGACATGTTAAATAGTGGTTGTTCCATATTGTCAGTTGTTCTGATCTCACACTGAGAATTATTCCTTCAGGTTCAGTTCATTTCAGTCAGTTGTCATCAATAATGTCTGTTCACTTCAATCAAACCTTCACCACTCACACACTGGTATTTCTCCCAGTCAGAGGACTAATGTTTTCTAAATACACTGTAGAAAATGTCCAGTGGTCGTTGGTCAAAGTCAATGAATTTTTATTACAACATACAACTCATACATTAATGATTTGATCTCCATGTTTTATTCTTTATTCAGGTTGAAGTCCTGCAGTTTGTCAGAAATCAGCTGTTCTTCTCTGGCCTCAGCTCTGAAGTCCAACCCCTCCCATCTGAGAGATCTGTGGCTGGGTTTCAACAACCTGTATGATTCAGGAGTGAAGGAGCTGTGTGGTTTTCTGCAGAGTCCAGACTGTAGACTGGAGAAACTGGGGTCAGTTCACTGTCTGTTACTGTTGGAGATCTTCTATCTTTAATCCACAACTGAAGCTCATTTATCTTCACACAGAACTTGAATTCAGCTGAAGCTGCAGAGAAACTCTTCTTTTCTTTGAAGTTAATTTCAGTTTGTGTAAAAATTGTTGTATTCTTTCATCAAGTTGAATTTACTTGTTAAATGTGTGAAGGAGGAAAAGATTAAAGGTTGTTCTGAATCAGTGTTGACATGAACAGGTGTCTGAATGTTGAGCTGACATTTGGATGATGTCTGTAGAAGACTGACATTATGATGATCCACAATAACAGAAGGACAAAGTCACTCTACTCATTTTAGACCAAACATCATTGATCAGGACAGATCTGATTGATTATCAATGATTTGATCGACATCTTTTATTCTTTATTCAGGTTTGTGTCCTGCAGTTTGTCATGGATCAGCTGTTCTTCTCTGGCCTCAGCTCTGAAGTCCAACCCCTCCCATCTGAGAGTTCTGTGGCTGAGTCTCAACAACCTGTATGATTCAGGAGTGAAGGAGCTGTGTGGTTTTCTGCAGAGTCCAGACTGTAGACTGGAGACCCTGGGGTCAGACTATATTTTATATATACCATATTTTCTTTCTGTGCTGAGATGAATCTGATGTGAAAGTTGTGTTGACTCTAACCTGCAGACATCAGGCTCATATTATACTGATCCACACTGAGGATCCTTAATGGTAAAGTCAGTTTTCTTCTTCTCAATCATGTTACCTTCAGAAAACATAGGGACTATGAGAAGTAGTCTATGATTGAACACTTTCTATACGCCATATTCAGGTGATTGACAGTGAAAAAACTGACGTTAGTGATAAAGTTTTCTTTAGCAACCTGTTTTAAACCAAACTTGGCACCAGTCGCAGTACAAGAACGATAGACTATGCCAGATCGTGCAGTTCAATAGCCACATCTTAAAGTCTGACGTTTCCCACTCCCATATGCCACTGTGAATGCAACACGGTATTGACTAGCAATGGCGTCCGTGCCCTCAGGACAACCTGCCAGTGTTCCAGTTTAACTGGTGATCTCTGTCTACATTTTCACCTGCTGAGCTCCAGATGTTTTCAGTTGCTGATTCGTCATTTACAGGAATAGGAGCCTACTGTGTGTTTGTATAGTGTGATGAGATACTGAACAGCTCGCTGAGAAAAATGTACACATCACCAGTTAATGTGAAATGCATATCATCATCAATACTTTATTTAATCAGGAGGTCACCTTGAAATTAGGATCTCATTTACAAGTGAGATCTGATTACAGAGGAAATCAAATATCAAAAGAGCAGTGAAATAAATAAGAATAGTAGAAGTTTTTTTTTAAATGCATGAAATTATACACATACATGTATGTAAACACATACACACATAAATAACATATGTGTAAAAAGACACACCTGCATACACAGCATACATATGCAACATGTGGACACATACAGACGTACATATTCTGTAAAACAGTCACACCTCAAGTTTGTAAGGCCTACTGGTGTTAGTGTGTCAAGTTTCAGACTACACTGTTACTGATTCCACACAGATGGGGCGTAGAATCTGAAAGTGGTCTTTCCAAAATTAGAGTTTACTGCAAGAACATACAGCGTCAGTCAGTCTTAGGAACGGGTGTTAAAGGTAGAATGTGTTGGGCACAGGATTGATGATAAGATCCTGTACAGAAAACTCAGTTCTATCTTTAATTTGCAACATAAATTGTCAATGTGGGTATTGAAAGTAAATTTATTGTTGATCCAAATGCCCAGGTATTTATGGGGGGGAACTTTCTCAATTGGGTTACCATCTAAGATGCAGATTTTTAGACTAGCATCCAATTATTTAACCGTTGACAATAACATGAATTTAGTTTTTTCTGCATTTAAAACAAATTTAAGGTTAAAAAGGGCATGCTGTAAGAAATTAAATGATACCAGCAGATTGTCAATGACTGAGTAGATGGAGGTTGCTGAACTGTATAAAATAGTGTCATCAGCGTAAAATTGTAAATTGCATGTATTAAGTGACCTTCCAATGTCATTAATGTAGATGGTGAATAGTACTGGGCCTAAGATTGAATCCTGAGGAATGTCTTTAGGCACTGGGAGAAATTCAGATTTGACACTGGCCACTTTTGTACACTGCTGTCTTTTTGTGAAGTAGTTACTGAACCATTTCAGGGTGTTTGAATTCATACCAATATCTGTCTGAGATCATTTTACACTTACATAAAATGATCAACTGTTTCAAAGCAGTATCTTTGGATAACCAATTTAGGTTCAGATCACCAAGAATAACCAGTTCTGAAGACATTAATGATAGTAAGTTATTAGAGATATTGGGGAGAGCCTCTACAGGAGCAGAGGGTGGCTGATAAATACTGACAACAAAGAGGGAGGTGGTATGGCTCAGTTCTAATTTCAGTGCTAACAACTCGTACTGTTTAGACATGGAGACATTAAGTGACATGAATGCCTTGATGTTATTTTTAACATAGACACCACCGCCCTTTTTGAGTCTGTCACATCTGTATATATGTTGTCATTTAAGGCAACATCAGTATCTTTTATGGAGGTTTAACCATGTTTCTGTGATTACTAGGATGTCTGGATAGTTCTCTCTTACATAGATATTAATCAGAATCAGAAATATTTATTTGTTGAGTTGCTCCAGTGCTGTCCATCTTCTTTATAATGCTTCATATGTTGATACGCATGACACCAAGACCACTCCTATTTTTAAGATTTGCAGGTGAGATTGTGTTGAGTTGACTCACAGCCACTGCAGGGGTAGTGTTTGGTATTAAATGAACTTGAGTAAGACTGCTAAAGCACACACCTGTTCATAAAATTGTTGGAGAGGATGAAGAGACCCTTTTGTGCCTACCAGCCCATTTTGTGGCTCTCCTTGGTTTGTAATGTACTGGAATAACTGCTATCAATGAAGGGTGGTCATGTGAGAGAGCTGAGGCTGCCAACAGGGCATCCCATCATCATCATCATGATTGTCTAATTTTTTTGAACCCTTGTGGAACATGGAGTTCCACAAGGGTCAGTGCTTGGACCAATCCTCTTCACTCTGTATATGCTTCCCTTGGGCAATATTATCAGGAAACACTCCATAAATTTCCATTGTTATGCAGATGATACACAGCTTTATCTGTCAATGGAGCCTGATGAAACCAATCATCTAGCCAAACTCCAAGCTTGTCTTAGGGACATTAAAATCTGGATGACAATCAACTTCCTACTACTAAACTCAGATAAAACTGAAATCATTATAATTGGTCCTGAACACATCAGAAACAAACTTTCTAATGATGTAGCTCCACTAGACGGCATTGCCCTGGCTCCCAGCTCCACTGTAAAGAATCTGGGAGTCATCTTTGATCAGGATATGTCCTTTAACTCACACATAAAACAAACTTCTAGGACTGCCTTTTTTCATCTGCGTAATATCACCAAAATTAGACATTTTCTGTCTCAAAAAGATGCAGAAAAACTAGTCCATACATTTGTTACTTCTAGGCTGGACTACTGTAATTCATTATTATCAGGCTGCCCCAACAAGTCTATAAAGACTCTGCAGCTGATTCAAAATGCTGCAGCACGATTACTGACAGGAACTAGGAAAAGAGACCATATTTCTCCTGTGTTAGCCTCTCTACATTGGCTCCCAGTCAAATCCAGAGTAGAATTCAAAATCCTCCTCCTCACATACAAAGCCCTTAATGGTCAGGCTCCATCTTACCTTAAAGATCTCATAGTCCCCTACAATCCCACCAGGACTCTGCGCTCCCAGAATGCTGGTTTACTGGTGGTTCCCAGAGTTTCCAAGAGTAGAATGGGAGGCAGAGCCTTCAGTTATCAGGCTCTTCTACTGTGGAACCTTCTCCCAGCTTCGGTCCAGGAGGCAGACACCCTCTGTACCTTTAAGAGTAGGCTTAAAACCTTCCTCTTTGATAAAGCTTATAGTTAGGGTTGGCTCAGGCTTGAACCATCCCTTAGTTATGCTGCTATAGGCCTAGACTGCTGGGAGATCTCCCATGATGCACTGAGCTCCTTTCTCTCTCTCTCTCTCTCTCTCTCTCTCTCTCTCTCTCTCTCCCTCTCCCTCTCCCCCTCTCTCCATCAGTATAGATTCATATCCCATGTTACATGTTACTAACTCAGTATCTTCCCTTTCCTGTAGTATTGTGCTCTTCCGTCTCTCTCTCCTCTTCTGTCTCTTTCTGCAGGTATTTCTTCCTCTGGAGCTGTAGAGTCTGATCTGTGATGACAAGTCTCCTGCTGCTCCTACAACTCCACTCAACACCTGCTGCTACAATTACAAATTACTTATACTGCTATTAGTTGTATTGCTGTGTTAGCAGTTAGTACTTTAATTATCACTACTATCACTACTACTGCTGTATTACTGGCCTCATCTTACATCTGATATGGAACCTGTGTTATGCTATGTTCTTCTTTCGCTATCCTCTACCCCCTCTCCCTCTCTCTCTCTCTCCTTCTTAACCCAACCGGTCGAGGCAGATGGCCGCCCACCCTCCGGTTCTGCTCAAGGTTTCTGCCTCTTAAAAGGAAGTTTTTCCTTGCCACTGTCGCCTAGTGCTGCTCATGGTGGGATCTGTTGGGTCTCTCTCTGTAAATACCTATTTTAAAGAGTCTAGACCTGCTCTATATGAAAAGTGCCTTGAGATGACTGTTGTTGTGATATGGCGCTATATAAATAAAATTGAATTGAAATTGAATTGAATTATTGTGTAATTGTTGTGCTAGTATTGTATTGTGATGACCTCTTTGTCCACTTTAGCAAACAAAACTTTTCATCTTTGATTCTTTATTCAGGTTGGAGTTCTGCAGTTTGTCAGAGATCAGCTGTTCTTCTCTGGCCTCAGCTCTGAAGTCCAACCCCTCCCATCTGAGAAAACTGGACCTGAACTTCAACAAGCTGAAGGATTCAGACCTGAGAGAGCTGTCTGATCTTGAGAAGAGTCCAGACTGTAGATTGGATAATCTGAGGTCAGTAGTTGGAGTTGATGTGAAAACGACTGTTGTTGTTGTGTTGATGTTTACAGGAAATAAAGATGGATTCCAGCTGACAGCCTCACAGTCAGACAGAGAGTTGAGCTGTAACAACAGTGAATCCATCACTAAAGTGTTGGTGCAATGATGAAGCCTTGATGACTCAGCACTGCTGCTCTGAACAGGACTGAAGTCCCTGCTGCTCTTTATACTGGATGTGCTGATGAAGAGTCTCTGTAAACACTGATCCACCTCCTCTCTGCTCTCTCTCTCTCTCTCTGCAGCTGGAGGAGTTGGTGATCTTCTTAAAGGTGAAAGGCTGAGACTGGACCATGTTACTGGGAGGTAGAGTGGAGAGGAGAGCTTCATCCAGCAGTGACTGACAGAGGAATCAGAAGAAGCAGTCTGAACTGATCTGAGAACAGCTCCACTGTCAGACACAGAGTCCAGTCCACCATCATCCCTGTGTGTTCCTCTGGATCTGACAGAGGAAAAACTCACTAAGACATTTTCTGAAAAATCAATTGTAAGTTCAGATATAGATTTGGAGACAGAAACAGACAGTGAAGGTGTCTCCTGGATCTTCTGTCAGTGTCTGAGAAACCCTAATTTCCATTTCCAAAGCAAAACTGAAAGGGCGTAGGCTGAAGCTGGAGCTTTTTTTAACACCTACCCTCTTACCTTACAATTAGATATGTGACTAATCAGGTTAAAGACATCCACAGGCACAAGTTTTTAATATCATCATTAGTGCTGTCACATTTGTTTTTATATTTCCATAATATATTTCATGATTAAACTATGCTTATAAAGTTTTTTGAATCTATTGGGAGTACTACATGTTTTAATTTCTTCAGAGCAATCATTCCATAGTTTCACATCCCTGACAGACAGACAGTCATACAGTTGTTCGTGTCTTAGGTTTTTTTTAATATGAATGTTCCTCTCAGATTATATTTGCTATTTCTCATTTTAAACAACTTCTGGATACTTTGTGGTAACTGTCCATTTTTAGCTTTGTACATGATTTGCATTGTGTTGTAATCTACTAAGTCTCTAAAGTTCAGTATGTTTAGTTGAATAAAAAGTGGATTTGTTGGTTCTTGATCGGGTTTTTGCTTACAATTCGTATGGCTTTTTTATTTGCAGTAGAAAAATAGCGTCTGTATTGGTTTTATATGTATTTCCTCATACCTCTACACAATAAGTTATGTATGGGACTATGAGTGAATAGTATAGTGTGTATAATGATATTTTACTTTATACAGTATTGCAATAGATTTTGACATTTTTGCTTTGACATGATTTATGTGTGATTTCCAACTTAATTTACTGTCATTTATTACTCCTAAAAATTTAGTTTCAAGCACTGTGTCGATTTCAACTTCATCTATTTTAATCTCCCTGTGTGCATTTGGTCCCCGGTTTCCAAATATTATACCTTTGGTTTTACTTGTGTGTAAAGATAGTTTATTAAAGTCAAACCATTTTTTAATTTTCTGTAGTTCCTTCTCTACTGTATCCAGAAGTTGTTCCAAATGCTCCTCACCACAAAATATAGTTGTGTCATCGGCAAATAATATACATTTCAATGTCTTCGAGACCAAGCATATATCATTTATGTGTAAAATGAAAAGCAAAGGTCCAAGTATTGAGCCCTGTGGCACCCCACTCTTAACATTCAAAAGATTTGAATTTGTGTTGTTAATATGTACATACTGTTTTCTATCTTCCAGATAACCTGTTAGCCAATCATGGGCCAGTCCTCTGATACCATAACCTCTGTATTTTAGATAATAGTAATTTATGATCAATAGTATTGAACGCTTTTTGTAGGTCCAGAAAAATTCCTACTGTGAATTCATTTCTCTCTGTAGCAATTGTTATCTGTTCAACAAAATCCATTAGTGCAAATATGGTAGTCTCTTCCTGAATCCATATTGTTGTTTGCAGAGTATTTTATGTTTGGATATGAAATCATTTAGCCTTTTAACAAATATTTTTTCTAAAGTGAGATAGGTCTATAACTGTTTGGAAGTAGCGTGGGTAATTTCTGTTTGTTTTTTTCTTTTTTATAATTTCATTTAAAATCCCAAGATTTCTTGATATTAGTCCTGTTTTTCTCCAGTAGTTTACTGTAATACATTATTTTGTTATATTTCAAAATACTAGTTAGTTTATTTTTGTAAGTCTTGTATTTGTTTTTAGCTTCTTTTGTTCTAACTTTGAGAAATTCCTTATATAATAGATTTTTCTTTTTACAGGAGTTTTGTAATCCCTTTGTTATCCATGGTTTGTCTGTTTGTTTGTTTTTTCCCACTTTAACCACAAGAAGACAGTGTTTATCATACAATTTTGATATGATGGAAATACATTTTTCTTAAGGCTCATCCACATCTTCAACATAAATTTCACTCCAATCCTGGTTAGTTAGGTCCTCCCTAAAATGGTCAATAGCATTTTCAGTTACGCGTCTTATGAATCTACTGTTTTCTATCTCATCACTTTTATCTATGCTGGATTCAAAGGTTACACAAACAGGCAAATGATCCCTAATATCATTTATGATTAAACCCAGTTATCTTTCCTTTGATAACATTTGTAAATATATTATCGATGAGTGTTGCAGTATTTACAGTTATCCTGCTTGGGTGAGTGATTAAAGGGTACAATCCCATGCAGAACATTGAATTTAATTTTTTTTTATTTGCATATGTCCATGTGGATTTAATAGGTCAATACTAAAATCTCCACAGATAAAAACCCTCTTGTTATTGATTGAGTTGTACATTTCTGACAATTTATCCTTGAATGTATCATTGTTGGTTCCTGGGGCTCTATATACAATATAATAACATATATATTATATTGTTTGATTTCTCTAATTTAATTTCAACTGTCACACATTCCATCACATTATCCATTGCAAATGACATCTTTTTAACGATTTCTCTATGGATGGATGATTTAATATACAGTGCAACCCCCCGATTTGTAGTAAATAAATCATATCCTTCTGTTTGGATCATGGCAGTTTGTTCTTCATTTAACCACTAGTTGGATGGATTCAGTTCCCGTCATTTGGGTAAGATGGTAAAACCTTTGTTATGTGTTCCCATTCAAGCATAAGAGTCACTATGTACTTCCAGTGTCAACCTGTAAAGTGTCTGTGAATAAAACTCAAAAAAGTAAACATGTCCAAGTCCACAAGCTCTCTTATCATCATGACTTTATCTTCCTCCTGTGTTCCATTTAGTTTAATCCACACCTTACAGTTTCTCGTCCAGGTTGCTTGTAGTTTGTTGTTTCCTGAGAACCCTGGCTTGCCTGGCAATGTCGGCATTCTTCTTAGTTAAATGTTCGTTAATATATACATCCGTTCCTCTCAGTTTTTTAGCCTGTTGCAGCAAGTCGCTCTTAACTTTCCTATTTATTAACTGGATAATAGTGGTTTTTCCTTGCTGTCCTTCCTTGGGAGTGCATGGCAGGTTGAGATTGCTCTACTATCGATATCAATGCCTTTTGAATCCAAAAACTGGAGCACCTGTTGCTAAAATGAGTGCATCTCTTCTGGTGTGTCTTCCTCGCCACCTCTGACTCCAGCTGTAGCCCTCGTGTATGTACGGTGTCTGGTGTTTACTCACAATCACATCTTCCATTCTCATGTACTACTCCAGTTCATCAACTCTTCTTTCTAAAAGACAGATTTTTTTTGTCTTTTTCCAGGACCATTTTCTTTAATTCATGCACTTCCTCCATTAATCCAAGCAGCTGTGTCTGTTGTTTTGCCACATTAGCAATTTCCCCCGCCATGAAGTTTAGAGACTGTTTGATCTCCTCCCTTTCCTCATCATTTACCTGTTCCCATTTTTTAGTTTAACAGGTGGTGGATGGCTAGGTGTGGTTGTGTTGCTAGGTGCAGTTTAGTTGTTAGCTTCCCTCGTTTTGTTGTTAACTCTGTAGCTCTGTTCCTTGGCAAAGTAATCCAGAGTTTGCGAGAATATGCTCGAGCAGCTTTTCCCAAAACTTTTTATCCACTTTATCAGCATGTCTCTCGATGCAAGGCCCAAAAACTGTTAAAAAAACTTCTTCTTGTAATGCAGCAGGATGTCTCCAGTCATGTCGGTGAAGCCGAGATCTTCTACCAGTCTTTGATTCTACTTTGCTTACACAGTGCCAATGATTGTGCAGTTCTTGTTGCACTCCAACCTGTCTGCACACTGTATATCTGATTAATGCTGTTTCTGGTGTATTTGTGTATTTTGACTTAATGCTTTTTTAAAAATATTTATTATATTTCTTTGTACAATGTCTGGCTCAATGGGTCTACAATTCTGCAGCTTTGATTTATATTTTAACATTGTTATTCTCAGTTAATCCTTAGTCTGGATCATTTGTAGATCACTTTTAGAAATCCAAAAGAATAATAATGATATCTCTAAATGTGCTGAGTTAAAGACACAAACAAATTTAGGTTACAGAGCCTGTGATTTCAGGAAAAGATGAATGTCTGTCATTTAAATATAACACAGAGTCATCTGCAAAGATACGAATATTCCTTGTCTATTGCTACAGTCTTTGACTCTATTTTTGTTTTTAGGGAAGGCAGGTTTATTTGTGTATCACTTCTAGAGATCAGTAATTTCAGAATATCAGTCCAGGAATAAATTGATGTATGTCATTTAAATACATAAGACAGACGGTCTTCTGCAAAGAAATGCATATTTCTTGTCTATTAGTTTCCTCTCTGACAACTATGAAAATCAAGTTACATTTTTCAATAAACAATTTTAATAAACAATCATTTAATTTTTATATGATGGCAGCTGTATATCACAATATCACAGTGACCACAAGCTTTGAGGATACCAGCCTGTTCATACAGTGGCATCACAAACATACAGGTAACCACACCACAGCAAACAGATGACATTCAAACATATACACATGTACACATAGCACACATATACATACATGACACCCAGAGACAGAAGTGGCTCTAAACAAGATGATGGAGGAAGTTTGTTCAGTAATGTTGTGACAGAAGATACTAAACTTGTGCCACAGCTCTCCTCCATTTTAAAGTCCTGTATGTACGAGCTGACGGCAGCACTGAGGGGGTGACCAGTGTCACTTCCTGTTGTCACTGCTCTGTCGTTCATGTCTGAGAGGGTAGCTGAGTTTTATTAGGCCCATGACACTGAGACTGTTATGATCTGCCTCTGACTGACTCTCTGCCCAGACTCCTGTTTATTATTTCCTGTTTTATTTTGAAATCTCCCTTCTTGTTGTGTGCGTCATGGTTTTACTTCCTGTCCTTGTGTTTTTCCCTCCAGTGTTTCATCCCCTCACCTGTTCCCACTTCCCCAATCAGCCCTGCAGTCACCTGGTCTCTCCCCACCTGCACCTCATTCCATCATCTACCTGGACTATATATCCCAGTGTCCTTCCTTTGTTTCTTTGGCAGTTGCTCTGTTCACGTTCCTTCAGTCACCTGCTGCTTCTGCTTGTGGCTTTTGTTGCTGTCACTTTTCCCAGTGTTCCTGCTTCCTGTGTGTGTTGTTGTCTATCAGTGTTCCAGTTCCTGTTGGATCTTAAATGTTGTTTGTGGGGAACAAGGGGCATTTTAGAGTTGTTGGAAGTGTTGTTGGAAATACTGGGTACCTACAGATACAGGACTGGTGAACAAAACTCGAGGTTTAGGAAAATGGTGTTGGGGCTTTGGGAAAATCTCTGATGGAGGGTTTACTGAAAAACCTAGAAAACAAACAGGCTCTGTTCCTAAAAGGAGAACGGGGAACTCACCAATGCTGAGGTACAGACGTGTAGCTGATAGAAAACAAAATGACTGAGAGATATTTAAATTAGTGAGAATGATCTTCTAATTGTTCAGATTTAATTGTCACAGTCTCAGAGTGTTTGACTCCATCCTAACCAACTGTGGGTGGAGGTGTTTGACTCTGTGACTTCCTCTCTGATCATACACATGGATTTTCTAGTGAGATGTGTTTGGATTTCCTGATGGAGCATGTCTCTGAGATTTCCATCACACTTCTCTCTGGGACTTGAATGTGATGGTGAGACAGTGTGTAGTGTGGGAGCTGCTGTACCAGACTGTTGGAGATGAAGTGATGATACTTTTTAATCAAAGTCTCTGCTGGGATTTTTTGGTGACGTAGTTAAACTCCATCTGAGTGTGATGCTGATGACACACACACACACACAGAGGTAAACTCAGCTGATTTCCTGTAAATGTAGAGGGGGAGGAGCAACTCCATTTAGTGTGCACAGAGCAGAAGGAGGAAAGTGAAGGCTGAGGCACGGTGAGTGTTAACACAACATTCCGATTATTTTCCTGTCAAAGTCTTTGAGTCCGTTTTCTCCCTGTGGACTGTCGAGGGAAGAAGAGACAGGATGAACTTGTGTCCAAACAAAGACACTGAGAGAAAAGGAGGGAATCATGTCGTGTGTGTTACTTCCTGTTCAGGGTGTGAGTCTTGATCAGACCTGTTTGTCCTGGTTCTTGTGTCTCTGAGTCTCAGTCAGTGTTACTGTTTCCCTCTCAGACTGGCTGAAGTCCAGAAGATGAGTGTTTGTGTGGAGGAAGAGGAGGACAGAGCAGAGTCTCCAGGATCCAGCTGTCTGTCTATGAAGAGTGACTGCTCCAAAGACAAACCTCCAGACTTCAGTAATGAACCTGGACCCTCAGACACAAAGTAAGAAAACTCTTACAAAGACACAGAGCTCCATTGTTCATCATCACCGTAAACTTACTTAGTCACACACACACACACACACACACACACACACACACACACACACACCATGCTGCTTCAAATACTCACCACCGCACCAAATGTGGATTAATCCCCTGCTGAACATAGTTCCAGTAAATGCCTTATACACAGTATTTCCCCCTTTTTGGATGATATAAACTACAGTGAGAAACTGTTTGTGAAAAGAAAAATAGAATAGAACAGAGTAGAATAGAATAGAATTCTTTATTGTTATGAAAGACATTTTAGCAGCTCTTGAATTGATAGCACGAATAAAGATTCTTAAAAATAGCCAGAGATTCTAAATAGAAAATAGAGATGGAATAAAATAAAACAGATCACAACAGAACACAACACAGTGAGGTGTTATTTACAGGTAGTAGTGCAAATAATGACAATTTAAAGAGCAGGATGAGCAGTGGAGTGGGAGTGTCCAGGTTATTGTGCCAACACCATTCTGTCAGACACTTACTGCGACTGAAAATTGAACTATGCATATGTGAATTTTTAAAAGATGAATGTCTTCAGTTGGAACCAATGGGCTTAGAGCTGAGAGGTACAGACAGAAGAGGGAGGTCAGGAAGTGTTGAGAGACAAAATAACACACTGTTGGTTTTTGTCTTTTCATTACCAAACTGTGTTTGCGTCCATTGTCTGTCAGTGAAGTTCTATCAGGGTCAGATGAAGCCAGACGTCTGATTCTCTCAGCTGTATCAGTTTGTACAGTCAGAGATCATCTGGATCCAGCTCTGCCCTCTGTTTCTGATTTTAAAAAAGAGTCTGATTCTTCACTTGAATAAAACTAAACCTTTTTTGTTCTTTAGAGAACTCTGATACATACAGGTCCAACTGAGTCTGTTTATCATCATGTGATGTTTTCAGCTGAATCATTCCAACCTCTATAACTGGTTTACTGTAAGAGTGATACTGGAAAACCACATCCCTTAGGTGTGAGTCAGACAGTTTGTGTTCAACAGGACCTCATTAGACCAGGTTTTAGTTTGCCAACTTCAAACTGTTGAACTGATGAATATCACAGTTTGAACCAGAGGGGTTTTGTCACATGTAACATGTTCATAGATCATCTTGATGTAAACAGCTTGATATTGTGAAGGTGCTGGTGCTATTTTTCATTTTATAATAAAAGTGTAAAATATAATAGATATATAGCTCAATATATTTAAAACAAATCTGGATACTGGGAGTGGAGAGGGTTGGGAGAAATACCAAATATCATGAGGTGGTGGTGCAGACACTATGACTTTCTTTACAAAAACTATGTACATCAGATACAGTAACAGAAATGTGTGTCTCTTGAGCTCTATTGAAAAATCCAATGTTGTCAATGAGAAGGGAAGAAAGGGAAGGATACTTAATGCTAACTGAGTTAGAGAATCCTGAACTGACACCAAAATGTTTAAAACTGAAACTGAGTGAAGATGAAATTAAAGTCAGGGCTGAATTTCTGAAACTGACCATAAACAGGTTTCAATGAAAATTAACTTGAGCTGTTGAGGCTGTTGATACAGAACAGACTGTAGAGTTGGTAATTAAAGAAACTCACAATAGGAACAGGAAGTGAGTTTAGTCTGACTGATAAAGGGGTGGCTTGAGACTAATCTAGATAATGTAGCTAATTAGAATCAGCTGAGCTGAAACTGTGAAATCCAGTGAAATAAATAAAGAAGAAATGGTCACATGGAGCAAAGGTTTAAAACACTGAAATGGTTGGGAGATTTTCCCAATATACTTGCTCACACTTTTCTAATTTGGTACTTGTTATATTATGTTGAACTGTGCTGCCCCACTATAATAATAAAAACATGTTTGTGTTTGCAGAGGTCAGAGACTCAGACTGAGAGCAGAGTTTCCAGGATCCAGCAGTCTGTCTATGAAGAGTGACCGGTCCATGGGATCCAGACCAGGACCTGGACTGCAGACAGCCAGTCAGACCAGCACTGTACAAAGTAAGACTGAACATGTGTCTGCTGATGTCTTCATTTCTGAAAACAGGACTTGTTGTTTTCTACAGAGTCATTTGTTCTATCACACAGCTCTGACATTTAAGATGATTCTAAAGAGCACAACACGAAAAAGCTTTTCTCTGCTTGTTTTTCTGGAGCTGATGAAAAGAATCAGATTGTCAGTTTGTCTTTAGTCTGACAGTGTTTGTTGTCTTTCAGCAGATAGTGGTCTGCAGGAGGTTTTAGATGAACATCAGATCAGCCTGAGGAGGAGATGTGAACGTGTGACTGAAGGAACTGATGGAACAGAAAGTAGAACCCTCCTCAACAGGATCTACACTGAGCTCTACATCACAGAGGGACAGAGTGAAGAGGTTAATACCCAACATGAGGTGATGCAGCTGGAGACAGCTTCCAAGAAGAAGACCCTCCATGACACTCCAATCAGGTGCCAGGACATCTTTAAAGCCTTACCTGACCAACAGAGACACATCAGAGTGGTTCTGACCAACGGCGTCGCTGGTGTTGGAAAAACCTTCTCAGTGCAGAAGTTCACTCTGGACTGGGCAGAGGGCTTGGAAAACCAAGATGTCAGTCTGCTGGTTCTGCTTTCGTTCAGGGAGCTGAACCTGATCAGAGATGAGCAGTACAGTCTTCTCACGCTGCTCCATGTTTTCCATCCAACATTACAGAAGGTCACAGCAGAGAAGCTGGCTGTCTGTAAAGTTCTGTTCATCTTTGACGGCCTGGATGAAAGCAGACTTTCACTGGATTTCAACAACAGGAAGGTTGTGTCTGACGTCACACAGAAGTCATCAGTCAACGAGCTGCTGACAAACCTCATCCAGGGGAATCTGCTTCCCTCGGCTCTGGTCTGGATAACTTCCAGACCTGCAGCGGCCAATCAGATCCCTCCTTCATGTGTTGACAGGGTAACAGAAGTACGAGGCTTCACTGACCCACAGAAGGAGGAGTACTTCAGGAGGAGATCCAGTGATGAAGAGCTGTCCAACAGAACCCTCTCACACATCAAGACCTCCAGGAGCCTCCACATCATGTGTGGAGTCCCAGTCTTCTGCTGGATCACTGCTACAGTTCTGGAGCACATGTTGACTACAGAGCAGAGAGGAGAGCTGCCCAAGACCCTGACTGACCTGTACTCACACTTCCTGCTGGTTCAGACAAAGAGGAAGAAGAACAAGTACCATGAGGGACATGAGACGAGTCCACAGGAGCTGACGGAGGCTGACAGGGAAGTTCTTCTGAAGCTGGGGAGGCTGGCGTTTGAACATCTGGAGAAAGGAAACATCATGTTCTACCAAGAAGACCTGGAGCAGTGTGGTCTTGATGTGACAGAGGCCTTGGTGTACTCAGGAGTTTGTACAGAGATCTTCAAAAGAGAGAGTGTGATCTTCCAGAAAACAGTCTACTGCTTTGTTCATCTGAGCGTTCAGGAGTTTCTGGCTGCAGTCTACATCTTCCACTGTTTCACCAACAGGAACACACAGGTACTGGAGAGGTTCCTGGGAGAAGACTGGAACAACAGGGACTCAAAGCCAGAGTCTTTTATCGAGAAGATTTCTAAGTCTTTTGGGAAAGACAGCAGCAGTGACTCATCACTCAATGTCTTCCTGAGGAGAGTCATGGAGAAATCCCTTCAAAGTAAAAATGGTCACCTGGACCTGTTTGTTCGCTTCCTTCATGGCCTCTCTCTGGAGTCCAACCAGAGACTCTTAGGAGGTCTGCTGGGTCAGACAGAGAACAGTCCAGAAATCATCCAGAGAGTCATCAACAACCTGAAGGGGATGAACAGTGATAAAATCTCTCCTGACAGAAGCATCAACATCTTCCACTGTCTGATGGAGATGAACGACCACTCAGTTCATCAGGAGATCCAAGAGTTCCTGAAGTCAGAGAACAGATCAGAGAAGGAACTCTCTGAGATCCAGTGCTCAGCTCTGGCCTACATGCTGCAGATGTCAGAGGAGGTTCTGGATGAGTTGGACCTGAGGAAGTACAACACATCAGAGGAGGGACGATGGAGACTGATCCCAGCTGTGAGGAACTGCAGGAAGGCTCAGTGAGTCCAGACATGATCATTAACATCATCAGACAGTGTAGATCAGTAGTTCAGTTCTTCAGATCTACACAGTATTAAATTATTCTCATTAGTCTTAGTTTTACAGTGCACAGTCTTTAGGTCAGGCGTGTTTTTTCTGGAGATGTTTTAAAAGCTGTGAGAGATAAAAATGTAGATTCTTCAGTTGGTTGTGATTGTTGCTGTGAAGTTAATGAAAACAGTTTTTCTGTTTCTTTGTATTGAATTGTTAGATTCTACATTTATTTAGAAATCTTCTGTTTATCTGATTTGAAATCTTTCTGGTTTCATGTAAACCTGATGAAACTAATTAAAGCAGAACTCCACTGACCTTACACCTCAGTGTGTTTCCAGGTGTTGGGGAGTACGACTCCATCTGTGGAAACAGTAGTTTGAAGCCTTTAGTTTCTCCAGAGGAGCTGAGTGAAGTCTGATAAATGTCCTCAGGTGATGTCACCTGAGTCAGCGTCAGTCAGGAATGAAGACTACAAGTTTGAAAAGTTTAAAAATGTGGAGGTGTGGAGTTAGAAAGAAGTGAACTTACCAAACCTCTGTAACAAATGAAACAGAAACACTCAGCTCAAATTAAAGGTTCCACTTTACATTTTTAATTCTCTACATTTAAGTGAGAGTGAAACTTTTTCTGAACAGCAGCCACTGTGATAACAACAAACAGTGATGGGATAATGGTTAATACTGAAACTTAATGTAACAGCTGCACATGTGGAGACAAGTTATCAAATGAGTGAAGAGACTCAGTAATGTCATTTAAACTTTAACTATTTAAAGTTTGCTGACATTATCATGAGCCACCATAAACTACTGATCAGACCAGACCAAGAGTTAATGTTTATGAATCCAATTTTTCATTTGGAAGAATGAAATGATGTTAGTTATTTTCAACAGTCACCAAATGTTCACTGCGTATGGATGTGAACAGTATCACCTGACAGCAGCAGGTAGCAGAGAGAGATCATCTTTAACTGTTGACTCAGCTGAACTCATCAGAAATGTTCTGGAAACAAATGAATAGAAAACAGTAAAAAGACAAGATGTCTTCATTCTGACTCTGAGGATCAGGTCACACTCACAGAGTGTGGACATTATGGAAGCCTAAATGTGACGCCATTTCCCTGCTTTTCATCTGTCGGATTAAAGTCAAACAAAGATTCCCATTAAAAGTCTGCAGGTCTGAGAGAGAGTGATGAGAATTATTGTTTCATGTCAAACACAGTGAGATAAGATGAACTGAACCACAGATGTGAAGAACAGATTTTAATCAAATTCTGTTTTTTTTTTTTTGTTTTTTTTTTAATAAATGTGTTTATTAATTTTCTTCATAATAAACAAACATACAAAAGACAAGACCAGACAAAACAACAAAACCACACAACAACTACAACAACAAGCTGGGAATAGCAATGCAAAAACCCAGACAGATCAGTTCTGGGTAAATGTAGCAGGTACATTATGCAACTTAGAGTGAGATACAGTGGGAGCTAAACAAAGAGAAAAGAGTGAAAAAACAAAAAATTAACAGTACTGCTTTTTATATAAATGCTCTCGTCAGTATTGCAGAGACATTTACATTCATATAATCAAGAAATGGTTTCCATATTTTTTCAAAGGCATCAGTTTTGGAGTGCAGAAGACATGTGAGATAGTCCAGAGGTATGTGTTCCATTATTGTCCTGTGCCATCCCAACACAGAGGGGGCCTTATCTGTGATCCAGTGTTTAAGAATATTTTTCCGGGCACAAAATGTCAGGACATTATATAGTTTTTTCTGATACATATCAGTGACATGATCATTTGGAAGACCCAAAAGAAGGGAAACTGGGTTGAGTTCAAGCTTTTTTTTCAGAACCTTCTGTATTTCAAACAAGATATCATTCCAATATTTTTGTATTTTTAAACAAGACCAGTAGCAATGAGTAAGATTACCAATTTCTGTCTTACATTTAAGACAAACTGGAGAGACATCTTTTCTATACTTGGAGAGACGGTTGGGGGTAGCATGTGCTCTATGCAGGATCTTTAATTGCATCGCTCTTGTCCGGTTACAAACAGTTATTTTCCTTGCATTATCCCAGATGCTGTCCCACATCTCCTCTGTTATCTCAACACCCAGTTCCCTCTCCCAGATTTCTCTCAATGTCCGAGTGCCGAGACTTAGGCAATTCCCCAGGCTAAATTCTGTCTTTTTATGTATGTTGTGTATTTTTATTACAAATTGTCTGATTTTATTCTGACAGATTAATTTTTTTCTCTAATCACAGACTTTATGACTGTGGACTCTCAGAGACTCACTGGGAAGTTGTGGCCTCAGCTCTGAAGTCCAACCCCTCCCATCTGAGAGAACTGGACCTGAGTGGAAACAAGCTGCAGGATTTAGGAGTGAAGCTGCTGTCTGCTGGACTGGAGAGTCCAAACTGTAAACTGGAGACTCTGAGGTCAGTTCACTGACTGGACCTGTTTCAGGTTTTTTGTACATATTAATTTCAAATCTTGGATCTTGTAGTTTCAGTTTTTAAATTTTATTTCTGTGTGATGATTTTTAAACAATTATCTGGTGAAGAGAAAAATCTGCTGTAAATAAAGAGGGAACTTTGTCCTAAATAGTCTGTAACTCTGTCTGACTCAGACTGATGGAGCTTCATTCAGCTGCAGCTGAACTCATCAAGTCATTTCTTACAGTGTAGTTGTGTCAGGAAGAGAGCACTTCACAGTCAGTATGGACAGCAGGAAGGATTACTGCCACCAACAACTCTGTCATCTACATATGACATGTGACTGTTGCTTTAAGACAAGAAACATGAAACTCTCCTTTAACATTGTTTCATTACACAAACCTGCTCAGATACAAAATCCAGAGAGAAGAAGGTCCAACATGTCTGATCTGATCTTTATCTTCTAATGACAGACTGACTGAGGTCAGCAGCAGGTTCTGAATCAGTGTTGACATGAACAGGTGTCTGAATGTTGTGCTGACATTTGGATGATGTCTGTAGAAGGCTGACATTATGATGATCCACAATAACAGAAGGACAAAGTCACTCTACTCATTTTAGACCAAACATCATTGATCAGGACAGATCTGATTGATTATCAATGATTTGATCTACATCTTTTATTCTTTATTCAGGTTGTATGACTGCAGTTTGTCAGAGATCAGCTGTTCTTCTCTGGTCTCAGCTCTGAAGTCCAACCCCTCCCATCTGAGAGATCTGGACCTGAGAGGAAACAACCTGCAGGATTCAGGAGTGAAGGATCTGTGTGGTTTTCTGCAGAGTCCAGACTGTAGACTGGAGACTCTGAGGTCAGACTCTAGTTTATGGCTCTTGTTCTGTGTTTGGTACCAAGTTCAGTTTAAAACAGCTCGGTAAACAAACCTTTATCACTGATGTCAGTTTTTCACTGTCAGTCATGTGAATATGGTGTATAGAAAGTGTTGAGTCGTACTTCTCTTAGTACCTACGTTTCCTGAAGGCATCGTGATTGAGGAAGGTCCTTGGCTCTTTGTTCTGCTGTCACTCATGATCCCACGCCCCTCTCAGTTGATGCCACGCCCCCCACGCCAGGTCAGGGCCCAGAGTGTGAGACTGAAAAACGTACCATCTGAAAATGAAAAAAAAAAAGGTTTGAAACAAAAAAAAAAGATGTGAATCTGAAATCACAAAATCTGCAACTGAAAAAAATACGACCTCGAATATCAAAATATGTGTGAAAGGAAAAATGAAAATAAATAATTTATTTGATAGAATTCAGGAACTGAATCAAAATTCTATTTAAACTTTTCCAACACTTATTTTTATTTTGAGTACAATGTTGTATTTTTAAAGTTCAAGATCAAACTTTGAACTTTCAGTTTCAAATCTTAGTTTTTCAGTTACAAACTCTGTTGGTTCAGGTGTTTGGAGTTTCCAGTTTCTAAACTTGTTCATTCTAAACCTTCTTCAGCTCTGAACAGATGATGAAACACTGAATGGTTTCAAGCAGGAACTTTGTCTCCTAAACTCAAATCTTTGATTCTTTATTCAGGTTGTGGAACTGCAGTTTGTCAGAGATCAGCTGTTCTTCTCTGGTCTCAGCTCTGAAGTCCAACCCCTCCCATCTGAGAGAACTGGACCTGGGTAACAACAACCTGCAGGATTCAGGAGTGAAGGAGCTGTGTGGTTTTCTGCAGAGTCCAGACTGTAGACTGGAGACTCTGAGGTCAGACTCCATATTTTCTTTCTGTGCTGAGATGAACAGGAACAGGAGCCTCCTGTGTGTTTGTGAAGTGTGATGAGATCCTGAAGACCTCGCAGAGAATAAGAGACACGACCAGTTAATGTAAAATACATATTCATGTCAACATCACCTCCAGGCAACAAAATGAAACATGCTGACAAAATAATATGAATGTGTTTGAGTCCTGTGACGGGATTTGAAACAGTAGATTTCAGTGATATAAAGAACAACAGGGCATCTCTCTCACTAACCACTGACCTGGTTACTGTATTAACTATAGAAACCTTGGTCACTCTGTCGGCTGTTTAACATGTTATTGATTCAGGAAACACCCATGTCAACTGGTGATAGTCTCAACTTTACATTAACAGTCACTGTCTACCTGAAAAACAAATGACTGTCTTCTAAGACCTGGGAAAACCCTGGTGTAGTGGAGGACAAACACAAGCATGCCCCCCCCCCAGGAAATTTTTCTGTTATAAAGTGGACAGAGTGGTCATCACACCAGCAAAACTATGAGACAATAACAGCAACAGAAACCAAAGCACGTTCCTGAAAGTGTGGCTGTTGAACTGCACAGTCTGACAGAGTTTATGGCTCTTGTTCTGTGTTTGGTACCAAGTTCAGTTTAAAACAGCTCGGTAAACAAACCTTTATCACTGATGTCAGTTTTTCACTGTCAGTCATGTGAATATGGTGTATAGAAAGTGTTGAGTCGTACTTCTCTTAGTACCTACGTTTCCTGAAGGCATCATGATTGAGGAAGGTCCTTGGCTCTTTGTTCTGCTGTCACTCATGATGCCACGCCCCTCTCAGTTGATGCCACGCCCCCCACGCCAGGTCAGGGCCGAGAGTGTGAGACTGAAAAACGTACCATCTGAAAATGAAAAAAAAAAGGTTTGAAACAAAAAAAAAAGATGTGAATCTGAAATCACAAAATCTGCAACTGAAAAAAATATGACCTCAAATATCAAAATATGTGTGAAAGGAAAAATGAAAATAAATAATTTATTTGATAGAATTCAGGAACTGAATCAAAATTCTATTTAAACTTTTCCAACACTTATTTTTATTTTCAGTACAATGTTGTATTTTTAAAGTTCAAGATCAAAATTTGAACTTTCAGTTTCAAATCTTAGTTTTTCAGTTACAAACTCTGTTGGTTCAGGTGTTTGGAGTTTCCAGTTTCTAAACTTGTTCATTCTAAACCTTCTTCAGCTCTGAACAGATGATGAAACACTGAATGGTTTCAAGCAGGAACTTTGTCTACTAAACTCACATCTTTTATTCTTTATTCAGGTTGTGGAACTGCAGTTTGTCAGAGATCAGCTGTTCTTCTCTGGTCTCAGCTCTGAAGTCCAACCCCTCCCATCTGAGAGACCTGGACCTGAGTAACAACAACCTGCAGGATTCAGGAGTGAAGGAGCTGTGTGGTTTTCTGCAGAGTCCAGACTGTGGACTGGAGACTCTGAGGTCAGTTCACTGTCTGTTACTGTTGGAGATCTTCTGTCTTTAATCCACAACTGAAGCTCATTTATCTTCACAGAACTTGAATCCATTGATTTAGAATGAATGACATGTTAAATAGTGGTTGTTCCATATTGTCAGTTGTTCTGATCTCACACTGAGAATTATTCCTTCAGGTTCAGTTCATTTCAGTCAGTTGTCATCAATAATGTCTGTTCACTTCAATCAAAGCTTCACAACTCACACACTGGTATTTCTCCCAGTCAGAGGACTCATGTTTTCTAAATACACTGTAGAAAATGTCCAGTGGTCGTTGGTCAAAGACAATTTTTATCACAACAACAGACAGAAGATCCTCACAGCTGATATTTGGACAAATCCACTGAAAAACACTTGATGAAGAGAAACTCTTCTTTTCTTTGAAGTTAGTTTCAGTTTGTGTAAAAATTGTTGTATTTTTTCATCCAGTTGAATTTACTTACTTAATGTGTGAAGGAGGAAAAGTTTAAAGGAGCTCACTGTTGGTTTGACACGTTTCACTCCATTAACTGACAATCTTGTTGTAAGACTTATTATTATTATTGAGAAAACATCATTGATCAGGACAGATCTGATTGATTATCAATGATTTGATCTCCATCTTTTATTCTTTATTCAGGTTGTGGTCCTGCAGGTTGTCAGAGATCAGCTGTTCTTCTCTGGTCTCAGCTCTGAAGTCCAACCCTTCCCATCTGAGACATCTGGACCTGGGTAACAACAACCTGCAGGATTCAGACCTGAAGCCTCTCCATGATCTTGTGAAGGACCCAGACTGTAGACTGGAGACTCTGAGGTCAGTAGTTGGAGTCAGTCCATGCTGCTTCCATCAGTATTGTCCTAAACACAGTTAGTATCAGAGCAGAGATCCAGTGTTTCCTGTAAAGCTGGGACCTTCTCAGTGGCTGCTTTCCTCAGTGAAGCTGTGAGAGGAGAATGGTGACAGGCTTCAGGATTGGACAGAAAGACAGAGAGACAGAGAACAGTCAGCCAATCAGATCAGCCAGAAGCTGGTTGTGATGATGTGTTTGAGTTGATGTGAAGATGACTGTTGTTGTTGTGTTGATGTGTTGAGGAAATAAAGCTGGATTCCAGCTGACAGACTCACAACATGTACAGAGACAGTGGTCCTCATTCATCAAACTTCTAACTCCATCAGATCTGATCTGACACTGTTTGTTGTCTCATTTCAACACTGAACAACTGAGGAGTTTGATGTTTGTCACAGCTCTGAGATCAGTGTGACTGGATCCTGCAGATCACTGGCTCTGGAACCATGTGGTCTTTATACAGAGCAGAAGCTCTGCTGAAGTCCAGTCATCACATCTGTATATCTGTCCATCTGATGAAGAGTCTCTGTAAACACTGATCCACCTCCTCTCTGCTCTGTCTCTCTCTCTCTGCAGGTGGAGGTTGTGGTGAGGATGAGCTGTGTCCTGATGATCCAGATGTTGAAGCAGCAGCAGCAGCAGCAGCTTGTGTGTAGAGAGGCTCTGACTGGACCATGTTACTGGGAGGTAGAGTGGAGAGGAGAGCTTCATCCAGCAGTGACTGACAGAGGAATCAGAAGAAGCAGTCTGAACTGATCTGAGAACAGCTCCACTGTCAGACACAGAGTCCAGTCCACCATCATCCCTGTGTGTTCCTCTGGATCTGACAGAGGATCATCAGTGGATCTGGACTTAAAGTTCAGAACGTTGCTCTCAACAGTTTCCAGGCTGAGCTTCACACTGGAACTCTGGAGGACGTTCATCTCTCCAGCAGAGCTCAGAGACTTGGAGAATCAATGTGACAGAGCAGTGAAGATGTTCTGGAGGTTTGTGGTGGAACAACATCTCACTAAGACTCTTCATGTTGTTATTGTTGTCTGTACATTTCTGGTGTTTTGGACTGAAGCACAGCTGTAGTCACCACTGAGGTCTCGAGGTGTTGGAAAAAACATTTATAAGATGACGGATGATCTCAGTTACACCTGAGGTAACTAATCTGTTTACATTAGTCCACTATGGTTTTCAATTAGAAGAATACAGACAGATGTTAACTATATTCCTTTAACTTAAACCTCTGGCAACTTAAACATAAAATATTCATTTGCTTTTGGTTTAAGAAATTAGCAGCGTGCAAAAGTTCAACAATAAACTACGACAACGCTTTTGCCGTTGATATATTTGAAATGCTCTTGGGGGCCCTCTGGTGGTCACTATGGCCCTAAGCAGGCACAAGGTTCAACCCTAGTTTGGGGTTCAACGTCAAATGTTTAACTTCACCCACTAACCCAAACAAGTCAATCAATCAGAACACTGTTTAACCCCAATTCAACAGTTAAACCAATTACAGTTCATCCTCAGGGGAATGTGAATGTGTGAACCAGAATTCATCACAGTCCATCCAACAGTTGTTGGGACATTTCAGTCAAAACAGAAATTGAAAAAGTCAGAGGATCAGAAAGAGAAAAGTCGTCAGGACTCGTGATTGCTGACAGCTTGTGGCAGATGAAATAATAACCTCTCACCTCTGTTCATGTGGCTGCAGTGAGTTGATTCCCTCAGTGTCTGAGTTCAGACTGGTTCACAGACAGTGGGAGACAATGTGTTTTACACAGAACAAGATGTAGTTGGTGTTGTTTGTGTCAGAACAGAAATCAGGAACATAACAAGAACTTCTGTTTCCTCCTCAGACCTGCAGGGTGTGAGGTTTGGATCCACCAGCAGGGGGCAGCAACCTGTCCAACATCCACACACTGTAAATGTGTGAAGTGGCTGCAGTGTGTGAGCGACTTTAACACAACCAAAGCAGCATTAAAGGATCAGTGTTGAGTGAGTTTGCAGCTGTTCAGTCCTCCATGATGTGATGACAGAGCCTGTTGATTTCACTCTGAGCTGAAACCACAATCAGACTTTCTACAAAGTTGAGTTGATTTTTTTTGCTGAGTCAGAACTGCAGGTTTAGAAATGAGGTTATGCAACAGTCTGGAGTTATATAACAAACAGAGTCAGACTGCAGAGAGGGCTAAACACTTATTAAAGGCTGAATACCAATAAATATTGATCTTCTTTAGACGTCATCTGTTCTCTCTCCATGTGTTTCCTGTCTCTCTGGACTGTCACAATACGAGCTTTAAAATTCAAGCCTTTTCCACTCAGATCAGTTTCATATCAGTCATTAGTCTCTGGTTCAAAGTTTGGAACAGGCAGAATTTTACCACATATTGTGAAATCATAGCTGCATGGATCAACCTCCTGCAGGGAAATCATTTCTTCTTCCTCCTCTCACAGGCTTCAGGGATGAATGGTCAGTAATTTTCATTATTTTCTGACACTTTATAGATGAAATAATCGATCAGTTATTAAAGAAAATAACTGTCAGATCAGATAATGAAGATAATTATCATCTTCAGATCTTTTAGATCAGTCGTCCTTCACAGACCTGAGGCCATGAAACCTGGATCTACTAATGAGCGACTGGTCATCAACGGCGACAGTTTATCTGCATATGAACATACCTTCTAGGAGACTGTTATGATCCTGTGATACTGTGTTTGTCAAGAGTCCTAAACGTGACCAGGAGGAGGACAGGAGCTAAAACTGTATTAAAATGTGATCTAGCTTTAGTTTTTGTTGAAACTCTCGCTGCAGAGTTGTGGGCTGTCTCAGTGAAAGCATGAGAAACTCCTCCAAACCTTCAGGTGATTTCACACGAAGCTCAAAATGTGAGTAACACCTTGTAAATATTTCACGAAGCTCTCTTCCAGTCAGCTCCATGTAGTTCCCTGCTGCCTGCTTCTCACATCTGGAGCCTGAGGCCAGTATTTCTCCGGTATCATCTGCTGCAGACAGAGGCTGAATTTAAATGAACTGCAGTGTAAACCTGAAGTGTTTGGTTCATCGACCGTCTCGCTCCATGTGAAGACAGAGGACCAGAGGCGGGACGGTCCACTCAGTTTATTCAACAGAGAGCTGGTGGAGCCTGAGAGGTTCAGACCGCTGTCTGTTTCTACACATGATACCAGTTTAATTGGCCTTTTTATTAAAGAGTCAGATCCTTTTAGTTTAACCAGAAACATCTCTATATATCTCTACCAGACTCCATTGACAAAAAAAGAAATTTAACCGAGCAGTAACACAGACACACTAACAGATGGAGGCAGTGGTATTCCAGCAGCTCCTGTGTTCTGCTCGGTTAAATCCCTGTTTTTGTCCATGGAGTCTGGTATTGATATATAGTGATGTTTCTGGTCAAACTAAAAGCCTGAATTCACCGTCAGTCTCGTCTCTGTGAGGACAGATTGTCTCATCTGCAGAGGAGGAACAGCTTGACCTTTAGTCCCCTGCAGGATCGATCCTTCAGAGCTGAGATATTGACACCTGTTTATAAATGATCTCTCAGTTCACGACAGCAGCTGACTGTGGTCTGAGCATCAGTCTATTTCAGTTTAATCCTGACTTACTGTTTGGCTCTCAGTGTTTGGCAGAGTGTTGTATTGATGCCACTGAGTAAATCTCCAAACAGCAGAGCGGTTCGAATCCCCCGTACACCTGCAGCCTGAGCGCAGCAGCCAGCGGGCAGCAGCATCCGGCTCCATGTGGAAACAGGGATCAGGAATATTTATAGAGACGATCCGACACGCCAACTTCAAGACGCTGTTACATAACCAGCTTCGCCATACAACATCCAATTCAATGTTTCTGTACCACTGTCACACACACAACCCATCACCTCCCCCGCCTCCCCCACCGTCTCCCCCCTCTGCAGAGGAGATACCAGTGCTTTTAGAAACTCCCCTGGTTGCCTAGCAACTAGTCTTCAGGACTGCCAAAAGAGACCACACATTTGTTCTTTTATGAACATGTAATATGATATGCTGCAAGTGTGTGTGTGTGTATGTGTGTGTGGTTCCTGGGTCTCTGGGTACCCATGATCCTCCTCTCCTGCTGGAGCAGGAAGTGCTGTGGCTGCAATCCTGGATCTCAGAGATGAACTCTGGTGTTTAACTGATCTACAGTTCAGCTTCAGTCTGAACTCTCTGGTCTGATTCCAGCAGTTTAACCTGCTGACTCTCACTCAGTCAGAGGGAGATCCAACCTGAAGAACCACAGGTACACAGAGACACAACAGGTGTTCAGGTGGAGCATGAGTCTGAAGGTTGGGGCGACAGAAGCACAGACTGAGGGGAGATGGTTCTTCCAGCAGGTGTCCCTGTTGTGTCGTTCCAGGTTCTGATTGGAGGTCGTTACCTGCATGAGACACACCTGGGCCAGGTGCAGCCTCGTTCTGCAGCCTGCTGAGATTCACAGACCAGACGACAGCTGGAGTTTTTCTCTTATCTTTAGTTACATTGCTCTTTTGTTGGATTAATCGCTCTTTTCTGTGACGAAGGAGACAGGTTGGATGATGTGTTCACTTCAATCTGAGATGACATGGAACCCACAGAGACACAAGTTTTAACCTCGACAGAGTGAAGAAATAAACCTTATCATGTTTCTGTGCTGAGAGCGACCGGCAGATCCAACGCAGCTGAATCCAGTTGGTGTAAGATTCATGGCACAGCATTATTTAACTGTTGTCTCAGCTCTGTCTGCATCATCGTGGAGATCTGGTCACTAATTTCTCCTCTGTGTTTGTTGGCAGCAGGAAGAAGCAGTTTCCAGTCACAGCCTCTGGATTCAAAATAAAAATCAATAACGTCAAACCTCTGTCAAACAGCAGCGTGGAAACAAAGGCTTCTGTTAAAACTGAATAACACAGCACAGCTACAGCTGAACACTGAGGAGTCACTCTGCACATTACAGCACGTTTTATATGGAGATGAATGATGTGTTGTTGTGTTTAATGCAGCTGTAAACAATGATCGGTGGTTTGCTGTGAGATGAACCTGCTGTATGAAACCAGAGCAAACATCCTGCTGCTGCCACAGGCGACTCTATCTGATGTCTGATACCTGTAGTTTTTATTAAGGTCAACATGGACGTGTGTGTGTGTGTGTGTGTGTGTGAAACAGATATTATGTTGTGTTGTGTTCAGAGCGGCTGGTAGGTCAACAAACACTGACTGTACCACATCCTGTAATATGACTGAGAGGAGGCAGAGATCTGGTCTCGCTGTACTAATGAAGACCAAATATCACAAAATGAAATAACACACAGAGAGTTTGAGATTTAAACTGTGGTGGAAGAGGGATCACTATATATATACAGTATATATCACTACCAGACTCCATAGAGAAAAACAGGGATTTTACTGGGAGCTGCTGGAATACCACTGCCTCCATCTGTCAGTGTGTCTGTGTTACTGTGTGGTACTTTTACTGCAGTAAAGTATCTGATTACTTCTTCCACCACTGAAAGTCACACAGTAACACAGACACACTAACAGATGGAGGCAGTGGTATTCCAGCAGCTCCTGGTTAAATCCCTGTTTTTGTCAATGGAGTCTGGCAGCAGCTTTTCTGACCGAGTGTTTCCTCTGTCACCTGAGTGTTTGTGTCTCCAGGTGAGCAGCAGTCTGCAGCTGAAGCCGATGGCTCCTGTGTTTACAGAGAAGGAAAACACAGGTAAGTTTTCAACAGTGTTGTTCACATGTTAAAGGCTGAAAGGAGATTTTCAGGCTCTGAGGTGGATGGTTTGTGTGTGTGACCAGATGACGGTGCAGGTGGTGCAGATGACAGTTTGTGGTCGCAGTTTTCATCTCGAGGAACGACACCACCCGTCGTCGCCCTCAGTGACTCCGAGGAGGACGAAGCAGAACGAGTGGAGAACAAAGTAGAAGACGACAAACTGTAAGTAGTGAAACTGAGGTTAATTATTTTCCCATGTTTTCAGTTGTAAATGATCGACAGGGACGATTGATTTTTTTATTTACACCTGAAAACATCAGAAAATGAGGCCCAGACTCAAAAACACCGCAGCTGTCCTTTAAGTCCTCACAGTGTATCAGATGTGTGAGTGGTCCACAGAGGTCTGTTATTGAAGTTAACCTGTTATTAAAGTGGCCGGCAGCTGACCTCTGACCTCGGCACCTGCTGCTCAGCCCCGAGGGGACAAATCCACCACGTCACAATCTGACATGTAATGAACTGTCATGAAGCACGCACACACAAAACACAAACACACAAACACACACACACACACACACACACACACACACACACACACACACACACACACACAAACACAAATGCTGCAAAGCAAGAAAACACAACCAAATACCAAACTGCTGCTCTGTGTGTTTGTAGCACGTTTCTGTGTTTAGGTGTGTTTCCTCATTTTGCAGCATTGTTTTTTTAAACGCTGGTGTGAAATTGTTGGAGATGTCTTCTTAATGTGTTTGTGTTTTTAGTCTCTTTGCATGTGTTTTCTTAAATTGCGGAGCATCGAACTCCATAAACGTTTCTCTTTAAAGCCCCTAGTTAACGGCTCAGACACCTGGGCTCTCTGATCTAACTGCTCGTTACTGTAGCCTGCAGGGCAGGGTCATGATCAGCTGCAAAACACAGAGACTTCAGAATTTACAAATTACTGTTTACCACTAAGTTTCCTGCACACACTCCCTCAAGAATCACTTAGTGCACGAGCCTCATTTTCAGCTATTATGTGAGTTTAGATTCAAACAGAGGAGGAGTTTCTCCTTTGGTTTAGAGCTGCAGTTCAAACATCAGAGGACTATAATGATGAGAATGATGATTACAACAATAAATAATGTTTCACTTACTGTAAACGACACTTTAAGGTTTTATATTAAAGCTCAAACCACCCTGCTTTGTGCTCCTACACTGACTCACAGCAAAGAGGCTTCACACACTTCATACAGCGCTTTCATTCTCTCAGGCTAAAATATCAAATGTGCAAACTCAACACATCACATTAGTTGTGAGGCGCAGACGTCGGAGACTTCATGAAAACACGATTAAAGCCGAACAGAGCAGATGACGAGAACCAGTGGGAAATATTAAAAAACAAAAGATGAAGTGAAGCAGATAAACATTTCGCTATCGGCTCATGTGGGCGCCTGCTCAGTTTATCTTATGTTACTAACTGAATCACACATGTGGATGAGAGTCATCTGTTGTTCCCATTTACATATGGCAGTAACAGTCATAAATCTGTCCCTGAATGCATCGCTGAGACATTGGAGGAAGATTTACAAGTGGAAAAAAAATCGAATAACATTGTTACTGGTGTTCTACACTGGTGTTTAACTGGGATTTGTTGCCTCTATCTGGACAGACTATTAAAAACATCAATCTGCATCTGGAAATCAATGAGGCCACTGTACAGCGAGTAGCAGATACGACTGAGTCTGTCTCTGAGATAAACATCAGGGAAATGTGATCACTGCTTTCTCTGCTTTTACCAGAGTGATACTGTTCCTCATGCAGTTTAGAAAACAACTCTTCAGCCATGAAAGCCCTTTAATGCACAGCTGAAGCATCTGTGATACTCAGGCTGCTTTCTCCATCCAGATAAGCATTTTAGCTCTGTATCAAGAATAATTTAAATCCATATTAACATGTCTGAAAACACATATCACATGACCATTGTGCCAACGTAAACAGGAAGCAAATTGTTGATTAGAAAATACTGCAGAGAGCAGAGATGGCAAAAAGTAAGAACAGAGACTGATAATGAGGTGGAAAACATAGATTAGAAGTCATTTCAGAGCAAATACTGCAACATATTAGAGCTGTATAAAGTCCTGCAGTGATGATGTGTTTCTGTAGTCCAGCCCTGAAGTTAGCATCAGCCTGGTTCCCTCCACAAAAAGACATTGGGATTTTTTCATTGTGTTTTGGATTGGAAAATGTCTTGAGCTTTAACCAAAAACACATTGACTTTGGATGAGGGAACAGGAAGTGCTAACATGCTAACATGCTAACACACTGGGAGTGCATTAACCAAAGGGTCATTAACCAAAGGGTCACATGACAGGAGTCTGACCAATCAGGGAGGGATACGTCTTGACTGATGAGTCAATCACGAAGTAAACGTGAGCATCTGTGTCATCGTTTCTCCTCATCCAGACTAAAACACAACCCCAGAGTTTTCAAACTAAAATGGGTCCAGCAGCGTTTCCAAAAGAGTCACCGGGTGTAAAACTACAGCAACAGTGATGCGTTTTAAAACTAAAACTAAATAAAACCTCAGAGCGTTGGCTGACGACACTATTTTATATTTGAATAAAATCCAGAGCAGGGAACATTTATTCATCACTCTTCAGACTCTTCAGTTAAAATAAATTAAAAAATAAATACATTTTAACATCATCTTGTAAATACAATATTCTGTTAATGATTTAATTTAATATTGAATCATTTTTTAGGACCTGTCAGTAATGGTGCATTGAGTCAAGTGAAATTAAACCCACCTACACCAGCTCTATATTGTGCATATCTATGCAAATATAAAACCTGGTTGGTGTCATTATGGACTCATCATTTCAAGAAAATATTTCTACATACTGGTGATTTATGGCCTGGCTGCATTAACAAAAACACTTAGAAAGCATAAGAAACATATTAATCTTTAATGTGCAACCAACACAGTAACATCAAATTACTAATTAACCAGAAAAACAATCCCAGTTACAGAATCTGGCTGAGCAGAATAAACTTGGTAAAAACAACACAGTGATGATTAACTTCAGCCTGCACCTGATTATAGTTTACTGATCACCTGCTTCAGTGTTTTTTGTTTGAAAGTTTTGGTTGTTTATCTCAGTGAATCCAGAGACAGTGATTGTATTATAATTAACAGGTGTAAAACAGTCGTTATTTAAAGGGACATAAAAAAACTCCCCCCAGTCTTCTCATTTATTGTGTTTTGACAGGAAGCTTGCAGTTTTCTGTAAAAATAATACAAAAAAATCTGTTAATTACGTGCAAACCAGTGCAGCTTTATAAAATCTCTGAGGTACAATAGTGAGTCTACAAAGAGCCACAGTGACAGAGGAGGGAGAAGAAGCACAGCTCGAGAGGAAGAGTAAAGAAATAATGAGGCTCAGAGGGAGCGAGCAAACATCAAAGTGGACGAGGCTCGTCGTCTCACGATGACCCGGCCGGGAGGGGTCAGAGTCGTCCTCACCACCACCACCATCACACAGCTCTTTAGAGAGATGGTGGAGTAAACACCACTTACTCACAAGTGGGCTACATGATTACACTAATACACTCACACATGGCAGTTAAACACACACCCACAGGCTGTTAACTGATGTTGGTGGTTAAATTACAGGTTCATTAGATCATTAACACCTATTTAATCAGCGCAGGAAAGAGAATCCACCCAGCTACAGGCAAAGAAGAAAGAGGAAGAGGAACTCCAGCGTTTGTATTTGAGTGTATTGAGTTAAATTCCCTGTGATTATCAAGGGAAGTCAGGGATGAACTTGGCCTGACGTACCTGCATCCTGTCGTCATCACATATCTGTGCTGTTTTTTCTGCAGGAACTCAGCTCCCATAAACAAAGAAAAAAAACAAACAAACAATAAAATGGAAGAAATATTGCTTGAAATAAGTGAAATTATCCCCAACAGAACTGGAACTTTTGAACAAAACACATAATTTTAGAGACAAAACAAGGAAAAACAAACGGCAACTGAAAATACAATAAATTAAGGAAGCTTCAGGACAGATTTAAGATGATCTAATTTATTTGATCTTCTTCCAGCAGCTCATGTTTTACATATGGACACCAACACTATAGTTTTCAGAGAGCCGTTAATCAGTTTGTTTGAGGAGTTTGTTAATGTATACGAAGTAATGTACACTTTTAGTTCTCCTAGTAATATGGTGGACAATCTATACTCCAGCCCAGCAGTCAGCAGCATTTCACCGTTTGGTTGACACGTCAGATGTAGTTGATCTGGAACGCACCTTTTTTCTCCCCTGTCTGTTTTCCTTTGATTAACACTGTAAAAACCACAATGTGTATCTGACTCACTGTGGAGGTTTGAACTTGATCCTGATGAACACTCTGCACCAAATGAAATGAAGACGCAGCAGAAGATTTAAAACTTTACAATAATAACCAACATTTGGTTCGAGAGTAACCAGCTAAGCCTGTTAACCATCTCACACAGAAACATTAATCCTCTCAGACAAAAACTCATCAGAACATTTTCATTCGGATGCCAGTGAAGGCTTTATGAGATTTATGAAACAATAACAGGAAACTTCTGGACACTTTTAATCTTCATTCTATGAGATGATGGGAACATGAAACATGTTTGTTAATGCCTTTATAATTATTTTTCCCCCAGCTCAAAGAAAAGCAGAATGATGGAGTCTTAAAGAAAGTGCAGTTTAAACTGAGAGACTGAATGAGAGGATGAAGTGATTCACAAACATGAGCTCAACACAGGAATAGCTCAGATTTATTTTTGTGATTTTTATTACATGAAAGACTTTAAGAAAATCAGCAGAAATTCATCCATCCAACCATCCATCTTTAATTTTCCTGGGTTCGGACTGATGCAGCAGAATCATGGTCCTACTCCCCAGTTCCTTCCTCCAGCTCCTCCTGGGGGATCCCAAATCATCACCAGGCCTGATGGGATGTGATGTGGGTCATTAATGAAGTCTCTTCCCAGTTGGATATGCCTGCAATATCTCCACGGGGAAGGTATGAGTTTAAGAATCCCTGTGGATCCCTGAGTTGACAGAGCAGCCCAAAAGAAGGAGCGAGTGCTTCAAATGGAGAGTCTGTTGGACTGTAAGGAGGAGTCTGAACCTCCTCCTCCACACACATTTTATGATGAATTGACAAAAACATCAATCTGATATCTGGATGTTCATGTAATCACTTCATCCTTAAGTCCAAGTGAATGTTTGTGCCAAATTTGAAGGGATTCCCTTGAAGAGTTCCTGAGATATCGTCTTCACAAGAAGAAGATGGATGAGCTGTGGTCAGTGTGGAGGCTCCACAGAATGAAGCAATCGTGCTTCAATAAGAAAACACTGGAAGATGATATTCAGGACTGCTTCTATGTGGTCTTGTTCATTCAGTATTAAAATGTCTAAAGATTTAAAAATGTCTCCAGGGTTTAAATGTGATAAAAAACAAAAGCGTGGGTGATGAGAATTAATCAAGAGTGAACTGAGAACCTCATGAATAACTAAAGATGTCACACAGAGCTGAAATTGTTGGGGTGTTTCTGGGGGCACGGCTGTGTGACGGTGGATAACGACTCGGGGCGAAGATTCAGTCAAATTTTCTTGCTGAGAAAACAGGAAGTGCTGAGGGACGAGGTTTGAAGTACGGACCCATGAGAGCGAAGCATTCAGACGGGGATCAGAGAGTCAGTGCTGTCGTGTGGTGACTGGAGATGTGAGTCAAATCAGCAACAACCTGAATGAAACTGAGGAAAAGGCGTCCTCAGACCAAACTGTTCCGGAGACTCCCTGAGAACTAAATCCCCTCACAGGCTTTTTCCTATCTGCATTCGCAGGAAGTTCTGATCCATTTTTAACAAGGCACAAACTATTACGAGCTGCTGTTTTAGTGTTTGTGGATGTTTATTCCTGAGCAGGAAAGAATATCCTCAGAAGCTGTATGTGATATGTGCATCATGTTTCTGTTCAGATTTAAGTGAGTTATGACTCAGAGATCACGAAAAATATTTGGCACAAATTGCCCCAGATCCCAAATTCTCCATGAGACGACCTGAACCCCTCCATCATTACTAGAAATACTGTGTGTTAATTTGCATGAATGTCCCTATTTAATTATGTAGATTAGTGTGTGGAAATAGGCAGTGTGTGATATTAACAGCAGAGGATTAACAAATGAAGGCTGGGCTAACAAAGGAGGAGAAGTGGACGAAGGGTGAGAGGAGAAACAGAGTCTGTAATGCAAATGAAATTAGACCTGAATGGTTATTGTCTCATTTCTTAAGGGTTGTTAGGGTTAATGACTCTCAATCTACATAATACATGAGCGTTTCATGGGCAGCACATATCTCTAAGGCAAAGCATGGAGGAGGCAGGGAGGGCAGTTAGCATTTTCAATTATCTGACTCATTATCATCAATAATTAACAGGATCGTGAGCGTTTTGGTTGGGCGTGAAAAATACCTTCAGTGAGCGAGGGAGCGGCAGAAAAGGCGCGAGCATGAGATAATTTACAGTCTCATTTTTCCACCTGGATTTTGATTAAAGTTTTGTCCGTCAGAAAGCAGCAGGATGCGGTCATGGTTATAAATAACAGAATCTGACGGAGCCATGATACATGGCTCCAGGGATGGTGATGAAACATCTTAACAACTGTTGCCATGAATGTATTACCATTAATTTGTTTCAGGCAGTCGTGGCCCGCAGAGGATGAACCCGGATGACTTTGGTGATCTCCTGACATTTCCTCTCATGTCATCTTCATCTGACCTGATAGAAACACTCATCATCCAACAGTCGCATCGTTTCTGCAGTTACAGGGTAAGTTTTGGCTACGTAGCTAACGTTAGCATTAACGGCTGTTCACTCACCAGTCTGCAAGAATTGTTGTGAGTTCAGCATCAGACTTCATTTCTTTACTCATCTGGAGTTGTCTCCAGAGGTGGAAGCAACAGCAATGTTTTCTTCCACTGAAGAGTAAAAACGTGATACAGAGCGTCTTTGTCGAGGTTTGTTCATCAGGGATGAGCTGAAACATGTGGACTGACAGTTGTTCTTTACATTCTTCAGCTGTACTGTTCACTTGTTCAGATTAAACTCTTTACCAGCTTTACTCACTGTTGTCACATGCTCACAGCAATGAGCTGAAGAAGCAGTCTGAGTTTGCCCTGAGTTTTGTCTCTCAGGCTGTGTACAGTCTTTCTACTGGATGTTGATGGGGATGAAAATCCTGATCTGAAATCCATCTTTTTAAGGCAAAAGAAAACAATATAATTTCATTGAATCTGAATCTCTCATTGAATCTATATTTTAATCACATAAAAAGAAACTAGAATCAAACTCAATCAGAGATGAGACAGTAAAGGTGCAGAGCTCTTTTTAATGTGATGAAAAAACAACATTTTTCTTTACAGTATCACTTTTCTTCAAACTTGAAATTGAAAATAGCTTCAGGTGTGTTTGGAGCCTTAACAGTACAGATGTTTACAAAGGTTTATTCAGGTTTGTTGTTGTTTTACTAATGACAATAACAATTCCATCTTTATTTATTATTTGATAGATTCATTTAAACACTGGGGATGTGTTTAGTCTTGGTTGATTCTCACACATGTTCATCCTGCACACTGTCTGACTTACAGCTTGAATATGGATGTGAAAAACTCCTGTGTGTATATACAGTATACATATATGGACGTGTGGTGATGCTGCCTGTAAATGTTGTAATGAAATAAATATTTCAGCAGTAAACCAGGCAGCAGTTCACTGTTTTCAGGTTCCTCTGCCTCACCTGTCACTCAGGTGTGCAGAGGTTTTCTTCATTCTAATAAAAACATCTCAGATTTGTAGTAGTAGAATGAAGTGTCGTCGTCTTTTGTCTGTGACCCAGAGATTTGTCTGTAAATCAGATAGATATCTGTGTAATCAGCCTGCTGTTTGCAGAATCAGGTTTGGTTTGGTTTGGTTTGGACTCCTCCGTCAGCTGGTGGAAAACTGAAGACAACAAAAAAGGCAACTGTTCCATCTGGGCTTCACAAGACAAAAAGCAGCAGAAGCAGCTGCTGTATTTTTTATTTTTGACTTTCTATTGAACTGCCCTGCAGGGCTTTGTATCGTGTTCCACTTGAGATCAGAGATGGAGCGAGAGCAGAGGAGAGGTATGGATGAAAAATGAAAAAATCATCTCCGGGTTCCCTCATCCATTTGGCATGCATGGATGGGCAGAGAGAGGAGAGAGTGTGTGGGTGGATGAGCTGCAGAGGAGAAGAAGAGGAGGATGAAGGGTGGAGGAGGGCGGTGGGGTAGATTTTTTTAAACGAGGGGTTCCTTCACACCTATCTGTCTGACCACGGGAGGGAAGGAAAGAGGAGGAACAAAAGGTTGAGGAGGAGGAGGAAGAGGAGGAGGGATGAAGAGGAAAAAAAGATTGAAATAAGAGTGGTGGGGGGGGCGGATGGAGGGCCAGTTCATCTACACCCTTTCCTGGAAGGGAGGAGTAAAAAAGACTGCAGCTTTGCAGTGGACTTCTATGTGTGATTGTATATGTGTGTTGGATGCACACATGTATCATTAGGCATCATTAACCACAAATTATACAGAGAGAGAGAAAGACAGATGCTGCTGTTGGCACATTATTTTGCTCCAGTCTCCCCCCTGCAATCTGCAGCCCCGGGAAAGAAGGAGAGGAGAGGGGGAGGAGGAGGAGGGGGAGAGTGAGGGAGAGTTAATCTAATACATGTGTAGTGTGATTAAAGGAAGAGCTTCATCGCTGTTGACATTTCAGATGAATGTGAGGCTCAGTGAGAGGATATTAAACACAGTGAAACCGCACTGAGAAAAGAGGCAGAGGACGAGGGAGGAGAAAGGGTTAAAGTCCAAATCTATCAAAGGCAGATCTCTCTCTCTCTCTCTCTCTCTCTCTCTCTCTCTCTCTCTCTCTCTCTCTCTCTCTCTCCCCCCCCCACCTCTCTCGACCACTCGGTTGCTCGCTGCCTCTCTCACCACCTGTTAGTGCAGACCCCTCATGCACTGACATCCACTTGTTTGTGTAGGAATCTCCTCCACTCACAATCAGAGGTAAGACATTTTTCTTTTTTATTATCGCTCTTTGTTATTTTCCTCTGCTCATTCTGCTGGGATTTTCTTTGTTTTGCTTATTTTGGTTTTTGGAGATTTTTCACTTCTCAGAGGCTTCTCTCCGTTTTTTATCTCTGCATCCTTCATCTCTCTGTCCTCTCTTCTCTTTGCATTTCTCCATCTGTGCATTAATACTGCAAATCTTTACTTTTGACTTCTACAGCCTGAGAGATGTGTTTAACAGTCATATTATCCAGATTGAAATGTTCATTAAAATCATGTCAAAAACAAAAGTAAAAAGGAAAACAAAGTGTCCTCAGTGACAGCGACTTTTTCCAGCTTTTAATTGCTTATTTGCATTTCTAATTAAAACCTCATCTTATCATTTTAATGCACCTTTTATAAGTTAGTTTGGACAAAAGCATCTTTCCAAATTAATGCAGCATAATATGATCTTTTAAAATTAGATGCATTGTCACAGATTAAACAACAATTATCTAACAATAGAAAAGTTCCCCTGCAGACACATTTTAAAGGACCTAAAAATACTCTGCAGTGTTTCCTACATACAGAAGTGTCTGGTGTGTTTACTTCCTCACTGAAAAACTCTGGATATATAAACATGCTCCGCCCACCGCCGGTGGTTGACCAATGAAAGAGCAGCGTGCATCAAGATGGCTACCATTTGAGGCTCTGTCAGAGGAACTCTGTTGTGAACCAGAATCAAGAAAGTCAGCAAGCAGCTGATTGTATTCAAATAATTTACTTTACGGCTCAAAAAAGGAAATGATTACTCCTCACAATGCCTTTTGTAATTTTAAAAATCCTTAAGGGAACCCCTGCAATACCGTAACAGACCACAAGGGGTCTGCAGACTCCCAGTTGAGAAACAGTAGATTAAACCAGATGTTAAATAGTTAAAATTAGCTGCTGCTCCTTCACAATGATTACAATGCTGCCCTCATGTTGTTTCAAAGCATCAGTTACAATAATCCGGTGATGTAATACAGACAGGTGACTAATTAAAGGTAAAAACCCCGGCTAGGTTCTAGGGGTCCTGTACGAGGTTCTAGTTGTTATTGAGGAAGGTCTCAGGATCCTTTAGGATGTGTTAGTGGTTGATGGGAAGGTCCTTCAGATTGTTCTTGGGATGGTTTAGAAGGTTTGAGTGGTCACTGAAGAGGTTCTATAGATTGTTTTAGGAGTCATTCAGAAGGTTCTAGTGTGAGGTTATGGTCCTTTAAGAGGTTATGATGGTCAGTGAGGAAGTTCTAGAGGTCCTCCAGGGGTTTCTAAGGGTCGCCAACAGACTGTAATGGCCTTTGAGAATGTTAGTTTATGATGAGGTTTCGAGATGTCCTTTATGAGATTCTGGTGGTCATTAAGAAGGTTGTAGGTGTCTTTGGAGGTTATAGTGGTCCTTTAAGAGTCCCCAGTGGTCCCTCAGGAGGTGTGGAGATTTTTGTCCTCTAGGTGTTGGACAGTGTTCCAAACACCAAATGAGGGAAAGTCCTTCATGACAGGGTTTTTACTTTGAGGTTAAATTAGATTATTGTGTGAGTCCACTCATGTTATCTCCTCTGCTACAGTCAGTTTTTGTATTGTTTCACTTGATTAAATGATCTGAGTACGTCTCCCAGCACAGCTGCATATCACTGTTAACCCATGCAGCTCATATGTCAGTGCACTGTCTATGCTCCTGGAGTTAATCCACAGCCAGAAGGATTACAGTTCATCCACACTCCTCCTCGGCTTCTTCTCCTCATTTCAGTTTCAGCTTGATTTAGAAATGTCCAAATCCTTTCCTTAAATAAAAGTAGCATCAGTCCGTACATGTAAAGAAAATGGGGTTATCCTTTAGCTCAGCCTTGACTTTAACTGGAGCTTCTCCCAGAATGCACTGGGTAGAGGGGAACAGTCAGGATAGGTTGGTGCTGATTTCCTGTATTTATCCACAGAACGATGACTGACCCCCACAATGCACTGCTTCACTCTCACACACTTCACTGTCGTGTTTAATGGAAAACCAACCACACGTGCTGCAGTGGAGTAAAAAAAACCTAATTTAATTCATTTCCTGCCAACGTTTTCTCTGCTTCTCTCTGGGATTTGAAATCCTCCAGTCACCGAAACGCCACATTATAATTCATACCCAGCACCGGCTGCATGTAAATCAATACTGCCTCAGCACTGACACACACCTGATGTTACCGGCTGTTGTGAGGAAGAGTTGCTTTAGCAGAGAAGAAGAGAGGAGGCAGAAGCATCTTCTGGATTTCAGTCGGAAAAATATCCTCCGCACAACAAAGTGAAAAAACCTGCAGCGAAATGTGTCGACGATAATAAAGTTTCACTGTTGACAGAGATAAAGTAACATGTTTCTAATTTCCAGAGGAAGCTGTTTCAGTTCAAGTGTTAAAATCAGTGACTGATGCTTTAAAGGCAGCAAAGATCATTTACAGTGTCACTGATGTTTGACGTTACTCTGAGCAGAGTCCCTGAGACTGTTACAGTCAATAAACAATAAACAATATTACATTTATTTATTTACCAAACTAGCTCCTTATCTAAACTCATGGAGCGACGCACTGAGGAGAAAGGTTTAGTTTCACTCTCTGTAATTGATGCAGAGCTGCAATAGCTTATCAATAGCTAATCAATAAATCAATTAGTCAGACAACAGAAAATTAATCTGCTGATTTTTTTTATTCTAGATGATTTTTTTCTGACATTTCAATCTGTGGAACTTTTCTCTGAAGGAAACTCTGAGTTTTCACTGATTGATAAAATAAGATCATTGACAGGTTGATCAATAATAAACTGTTCACACCTGAACTCTGACTCATCACAGATCAGATCAGATTATCAATAAATAATCAATAACAATTATCAATAACTATTCTGATAGGGGACGTTAATGATGAACTGCTCTCCTCACCTGTCTCCTCACCTGTCTGTCCCTCAGTCGTCAGGTGAGGGCTCAAAGTGACCGGACCGACTGACCACTGAGTCACCTCCACTGTGAGAGAGTGAGCTGGGGAGGGAGGGAGGGGGTGAGGACGGGGGGGGACTGTTCATGCAGAGAAAAACATGAAGACGGCGACACACCTGCAGACAGAGGAGACAAAACAAGCAGCACAGAGGGGATGAAAGACAGACGGAGAGGAATCATGTGCAGACAGCAGGACGGGAATAAAGAGAGCAGGAGTGAGTGGCAGGTGAGATAGGACGGAGAGAGGGGGAGGGGGGGAGGAGAGAGGGGGGAGGGGGGACATTTAATGTGTCTTCATTAGCATACTCCACTCTGCCTCTTCAGCTTAACTCTCCACTGCTGACTTCCACCAGTAATCCCACTGTGACTGAGTATCAGTCGCTGGACGAGCACCAGATTTCACTTTCATGTGGGAGAATGTTTCGGCTGATAAACGCTGCTTCCCCTGAATTAAACATGACTACAGTGGTCTGACAGTGGAGCAGCCAGCTCCCACTGAATACATGCACCACAGCTCAGAATAACAGGGAATAACAGTGAAACTAAAGTCAGACAGAATCTGATAATCACCACTTCTAATGAATAATTCTGATGCTGTGTACTGGCAGATGATGACTGAGTGTCCTTTAACCAATCTCATGAATGTGACTTTATATCTTTTAATTAAGGCTTTTGTGACGAGTGTCTCATAATTAGAAGTAATCACATGTGAGATGTATCGATAGGCTCAGAAATCAGTGGCAGTATTGATCAGGAACAGTGAAGCTGCTGCAACGTAAAGTGTCTGACAACATGATGAGAGGATTCCTCCAGAGACAGAGCTTTTTATTAAAGAGTCAGATCCTTTAGTTTAACCAGAGACACCTCTGTATATCTCTACCAGACTCCATTGACAAAAACAGGGATTTAACCAGGAGCTGCTGGAATACCACTGCCTCCATCTGTTAGTGTGTCTGTGTTACTGTGAGACTTTCAGTGGAGGAAGAAGTAATCAGATACTTTACTGAAGTAAAAGTACCACACAGTAACACAGTCACACTAACAGATGGAGGCAGTGGTATTCCAGCAGCTCCTGGTTAAATCCCTGTTTTTGTCAATGGAGTCTGGCTGCTCAGAAAATAAGGTCCAGGTTCATACACAGAAGTTTTCCTTTGACAGATCATCATTATTAGAAGTGACCTGTTCTAACATCATTCACCTGACCTTCTGTCTCAGTAGTGACTGAGTTCGTCGTTGATCCTGGAGATGGAGGGATTCATGAGAGTGTGGGAGTCGTGTAAACCTCTGTGCTGTGTTTTGGTGTCTGAAAAACATTCAACTACCCACAGCTAATTTCATCCTGAAACGACTCCCCTGCATCATATTCAGTCTAACTGCTTACTTAGACTCAGCAGCGTGGTCATTAAAGCTGCCTCAGAGCTGCAGTGTTGGTTACCTCTCATGCTCAGAATGACCTGCTTCATCAGTCATTCTACTTTGAACTCAGGCGTGAATCAGCTGCTCTCCTCCTGCTCAGAGCAGCTTCTCCAAACCCTCAACTACACCATGAATCAAACTGGCTTTAGTCTGTGGGAGTGAATGAGAAACAAAAGGACCTTGAACACGAGTCCGGTGGAGTGATTCTGCTTCTCAGTTATCAGTTGGACCAGCCCCCTCACTCTGTCCACGCTTTTTATTTTAGATATGAGGCTCTGCTTCGGCCTCGTTACTCACTTCTCCCACTGTGTTTTATTCGGTTCCTTAAACATTTGATTTGTCCTCTCTCATCACCATCACTGCTTCCTGTCAGCTGATGTGACGAAGGCTGCAGGTCCTCAGGTGGAGTCCGCTGATCTGTCGGACACTTTGACACCATCTTTTAAAGCAGCAGACTTTTTGTAGACTCTGATTAAAACACTGGATTCTGTTCTGGTCCAACAAAACCAGAGTGAGTGAGACCACGTCTGTGTTTTAGCTCTGTCAGGATCGTCAGGCCTGTTCCTGGGTCTCACAGATGGACCACTTCACTTTAAGTGGAGAAAAACCAATCAGGTGATCCAGAGAGCGACGCTGTGACTGAGACCTTTAAACCACGTCTCCCATCTTTGGTTTTTAATGTGGAGACAGAAAACCAGACGCTGCAGTTCAACACGTTTGGAGGGATTTACTGAGCGTCCAGCAGCAGCTTAGCATTAGCTCCACTGACTGCACACACAGGCTGTATTACACAAACCTGACCTGTTCAGTAACCACTCAGAGTCCGGTGAGTCCGGGCCCTGACCCGGGTGTAGCGATGCCTGTGAGCGCTGCGTTGTGTAGAAGCTGTTTGATTCATGCAGCTGATTATTCTGCTGCTGCGCTCCGACTTTTTTCTCCCTGTAAATTGTAACGAGTCTGTGGCCGACGGACGACTGAGTCAAAACTAAACGTGGAGAAACAGTAATTAGTTTTTTATGCTGTACATATCTGGAACAGTCTGCTCCGACTCGGTTCTTATGAACCCTTGATAAATACTCACTTATATCTCTCCCTGCTCTGTAACTATCACAGTGTTGTAAGAAAATCAGATCATCTTTATGAAATGATTCCTCCGTCTGTAATGAGGTTATGGAGGAACAGTGAGACTGGCTGTGAGGTGACTCAGTGTCAGCTCTGTAAACTGTAAACTCACAGACACTGCACATCATGTCTGAAGATGTGACGTCAGGTTAGAGTAGATTCAGTGAGGAGGCAGCAGAGCCTGAAGCTGCACTGTAGAGATGTGACTGTGACATGAAGCAAACACTGTGGAATCAAGTTTCACCAACAAAACACAGCAAATTAAACATATTTTATACATCTGTTTGTCTTTCTATTACTATTTCTATTTGATGTCATGGACAACATTCGTTTATTTATTATTTAAACTTATTACTAAACTAAACTAAAGGAGGACAAACCCTGAACGAACCTGGAACGAACCATAACTTCCCGGTTCACCTCCTGCCTCCATGTGAACTCACATTAGACTCTGCCTCTGTCACAGTGCTGTTGTGTTTCTAATGAATATGAATTCTGTGAATGAGTCCGTCACTCTGGCTGTCCGAGCTGTCAGCAGGTGAAACCTGTTCTTCCTGTGTGATGTTGAGGTGTTGAGGTGTTCAGACCAGTGAAGCTCTTTGACCTCAGTCTAGAGAAGCCTGGTTAAGGAGCAGTCTCTGTATGTTCTGTTTTATGTGCCCAGTCCTCTGCAGCTCTGTGGTCGTTAAACTGCCTGTTTTCTTCAGTCCATTGGTTTCACTTTCCACCTTCTCTCTGTTCCTGAAACTCCCATTCGATCCTGTCGAACCCACACATTTCATTTATTTCCTCTGTTCATGTGTCAGACTCTCATATAAACACTGCTCATTAAGCTCCTGCGGCGGCTCGTCGACGCTGCTGTTCAGGCTAAATTGTGTCAGAGCTGGTTATTGGAAAAAAAAGAAAAATGCAAATTAGCCTGAGCATAGCTGTGTGTTTCCATTAATCAGAACTGAACGGTCGAGTCAGAGCTGCACAGATTTCTGGGGACAGGGACTGTTTGGTGATGAGGACGTCAGAGCGTGAGCAGCTCAGCTTTCAGCTGACAGGGTCAAAGTGATTCTGGTTTTGTTTCTTGTCAATATATCCCATCGTGTTCCTCTGAGACACAGAGCTCCACTGTTTAACTATTAAAAACACATCAGTGAGCTGCAGCGTCCTGCCCCCAAACTAAATCTGTATTAATCCACCGCTGAAAGTAGTCCCCAACAAAACGCTTTATATCTCCTCCTGTTTGTTTGTTGATGAGTCTTCAGACTTTTCTTCTCTTTTCCACCTCGGCCGCTCATTAACTGGTTTCTCTCAGTCTGGGTCTGTTCAGGTTCACTACTCTTTGGATGAGGTCTAATTATCTTGTGGTCAGTGTGGACAGGGTCTGACTCAGGTAGGTGTTTAGATGTTTGGATCCATGACAACCTTTAATGGTGGCACGGTAAAGCACTAGTGTTTAGAGTGTTAGACCTGCAACCAGGAGCTGAAGCTTCTCTGGTCTTCAGGTCTCGTCTTCTGGTTTTAGTTTTTCTTGAACCTGTTTCCCTCTGAACTGACGTCTGTGTCTTCAGGCTTCACCTGCTGATGAAGGTCATGTCATGTGACCCTGTGTTTGTTGCAGACTCTATGACGGTGCGGAGAGGAAAGAAGCTCAGCATCTCCATCCAGGAACACATGGCCATTGACGTCTGCCCCGGCCCCATCAGACCCATCCGACAGATCTCCGCCTACTTCCCCCGCCTGTCCCCCACCTCCCCCACCCCCATCTCCCCGAACCCGGCCGTGTCCCCGGTCCCGACCTCCTCCCCTCTGGCCCTCAGCCCCGGCTCCGTGGCCTCCTCTGGGATGGGCGGGGCTCACCTCCTGTCCCCCCTGCTGGCCCACGGCAGGCCGGGCGGCGGCGGCGGCTCGTTGTCTCTGACGAGCAGCGTGGACACGTCAGTGGAGATCAACAGCTCCGACAGTGACGACTGCAGTGAGCCTCGCTGTTGGCATGTGTCTGTGTGTGTGTGTGTTACTGTGTGTGTGTGTGTGTGTGTGTGTGTGTGTGTGTTACTGTGTGTGTGTGTGTGTGTGTGTGTGTGTGTCAGGAGGAAGCTGCAGCTCATTAACCTTGAAAAGATGTGAAGCAGAGGTTCCTCGTCAAAATCCTTTTTCCCACCTCATCCGTTTGTTTGTGGGTTCACATGCCTGTTTATGGATTCTATCAGTTCTGGTTCAGACATGATCCCAATCCACCAACCAGTCTAGTTGACCTTTAACCTCTGACCACCAGAATCCATCAGTTCATCTTCAAGTCACAGTTTCTGCCAAATTTGAAGAAATTCCGTCGCCGTGTTCCTGACAGGTCACATTCAACAGCCGAAACATGTTCTGTGAGGTCGCAGTGACCTTTGACCTTTGACCTTTGACCTAGTCACTTCATCTGTGAGTCCATGTGTTTGAGCCAGGTTCACGTTCATGACGTGTTAAAGCCTGGTTCACAGTGGTTGGTGATGAACGTGACCTCGCTCTGTGTGTCTTCACCCGGCCAATCACAGGCTCCACACCGACCTGTCACGGTGCAGCGAGTCACTCGAGAATCACTCGTGTGTGCCACAGGTCTGCTCACCTGACCTCCTCCGAGTTACAGAGTCATTCTCCAGCTCCTGTTCCCTCGGAGGCTCCAGGGCCCACGGACAGACCGTCCAACCACCTGCAGACGCAGAGCTGGGTGGACGGAGACACGTCCGAAAGGTCGTGGAGTCTTTCTCAGGGACTGTCTCTACAACTGTTCTCTGTCCTGTAGTAGAATGAGGACAGACTGAAAGACGCTGCAGCGACTCCTCTGTGATCAATTAACAACACCGAGCAGTTTACTCCAGAGTTCAGAAACTGCAGATGAATAATTCACATCTTTATATTAAAACTACATTAAGAATTGAACACACAGACACAGAGTGTGTGTTTTATGGAGAATATTTCCACATCTGGTCTGAAACATGATCTGCTGTTCGCAGGAGGAGAGCGGTGGGTTCTCTGAGCGGAGGAGAATCATGGTCTTGTAGGGAGGAGATCACTGCTCTGTGTTCTCTGTCTCTGGTCTCAGAGCTGCTGCTGTGATTCCTCTAAAACTAAGACTAATCAGAGGGTTTTCACTGTTTTCATTCCTTCATTAACGTGTATTTAGGATCTGATTTGTTTCCCCGTCACCGGTCGGTTTCTGATAACGAGGCCTCAGAGTCAGGGAGCGCCACAGTCTGACTCTGTCTCCTGTAACTGAATCTCCAGGCTTTGATCAAACAGAAAACACTTTCAGTCACAAAGAACATTTCTTATCAGACTTGGTCTTTTGTGCATAAATGAATCCTGATGAGACTTCACCCACAGGCTCAGATCTCATCAGCGCCGAGCCGAGTTACCGGTCGCCTGCGGCCCGGGCTGCTGGAAGTCAGTGTAGGTGGGTGGATCAGAACCACGAGAGTTCGAGAAACGGACTGTGCTGCGTTCAGGGCCACAGAGGAAACAGCACTGTTCATCTGCTGAGATTCAGCTAAAACTACATTTACATACAGTTAAACTGCTGTCAGAGAACACAGTGTATCTTTGACTCCGCCCCGCCGACACCTGTCTCCAGGTGTGTAATGTTCTCAGGTTGTGGTTCAGGAGGTGGAGCAGGTTCAGAGGGTTCGATCCCTGGCTCCTCCTCTGTGTGACTAAGAGTCCCAGGGAAAGATCCTGGACCTCAGACTGCCCCGATGGCGTCTAGATCTCTGTACTGTGACCTCTGGACTCGAGGATGAACTGATCAGATTTTGGTGGTCAAAGGTCAAAAGGTCACTGCACCTGGAGCAGGTCGGTGGAGGCGGATCTAGTTTACGTTTGTCTCCGATCTCTCAGCTCAGTCTGCACCTGCAGTTCTCTGGTTCAGGTTCAGGTTCAGACAAAGATCCTGGTTCAGGTTCAGACAAAGATCCTGGTTCAGGTTCAGACAAAGATCCTGGTTCAGTCTCTACCTGGAGCTTGTGGTTTGAAGCTGGTTGAGTCAGTGAGTCTCTCTCTGCTATAAATCAGCTGAGGTTGAACTGAAGCTGCTTCTGATGCACAGCTGCTGTTTTAGAAAATCAGAGCAGATGAAGTGAAGAGACTCAGAGACGACAGCAGCTGTGGCTTCACATCCTGTTCATTTCATCCAGTGAAGAAACAACAGCAGCTCGTTTCAGCTCCGCAGAAATCTGGCCTGGACAAGAACTGAACAGACAGAGCTGGTCGTCCTGTCTCTGTCTCTCTGTGGTCTGTTCTGTGTCTCTGTCTCTTTGTGGTCGTCCTGTCTCTCTGTCTCTTTGTGGTCGTCCTGTGTCTCTGTCTCTCTGTGGTTGTTCTGTGTCTCTGTCTCTGTCTCTTTGTGGTTCGTTCCTGTGTCTCTGTCTGTCTCTTTGTGGTCGTCCTGTCTCTCTGTCTCTCTGTGGTTGTTCTGTGTCTCTGTCTCTCTGTGGTTCTGTTCTCTTTTGTGTTCTGTTCTTTCTTTGTTGTTCTGTTCTCTGTCTCTCTGTGGTTGTTCTGTCTCTCTGTGGTTGTTCTGTGTCTCTGTCTCTTTGTGGTTGTTCTGTGTCTCTGTCTCTTTGTGGTCGTCCTGTGTCTCTGTCTCTTTGTAGCCTCTGGCTCAGGACCTCGTCAGTATAAATAGGTGTGAGTACAGTACAGGATGTGGATCTGTACAGTTTTTATTCATCAGAGCTGAAGCGTCAGATGAAGCTGTAATCCCTGTGAATCACCGTCCTGTACGTCTGCTCTTATATAACCACACTGGAACAACACCAGCTCCTGTTTGTTTGCTGTGTGACACTTGCTATGAACATGTTGTTTTACAGTGTGTGTGTGTGTGTGTGTGTGTGTTAAGAGGATTTTCCGTGTTGACATGTGATGTGTTGTGTTCAGATTCACATGACAGGTGCTGCTCCACTAAATTGGATTTGCTGCTGCTCAGATCTCTCTCTGTTCTCTCGCATGCTTTCAATTTATCCTGACACATTTTCAACAGTGTGATTTTTTCTGTCCGCTGATGTAAATCCTGGTTTTTTATGACTTCTGATAATTGTGTCTCTGCTCTCTGCCGCCGCCTCTCGTCTCCTCAGCTGCTCTGGGAACGCTGGAGTTCGAGCTGAGGTACGAGCAGAGCTCCAGCGAGCTGCACTGCACCGTGCTGCAGAGCCAAGGTGAGGACCAACACGTCCTGTTTGTTCTCCTGTAGAACAACAGGAAACACTGTTTGTTTCCTGCAGGTACATCACATACCTGGACTTTACTTTAAGCTCTGTGCACACACCTGGATGTGGGCTCAGGTTAACAGTGGTCAAATCCTCAGACCAGGTTTTTGTTGGTCAGTCTCTTTCTGCTGCCTGAAGACCACACACCACTCTGACTGCTAACAATGTTCTGTATGTTCTCACTGACACTCATAACCAACAACTTAAAGTCTGTTTACGTTTAACCAGAAACATCTCTATATATCATCTATACCAGACTCCATAGAGAAAAACAGGGATTTAACCAGGAGCTGCTGGAATACCACTGCCTCCATCTGTTAGTGTGTCTGTGTTACTGTGAGACTTTCAGTGGTGGAAGAAGTAATCAGATACTTTACTGCAGTAAAAGTACCACACAGTAACACAGACACACTAACAGATGGAGGCAGTGGTATTCCAGCAGCTCCTGGTTAAATCCACTGTTTTTCTCTATGGAGTCTTGTTGCACAAAATGTACAATACTGCAGTGATTCCAAAGATGTTTGTCCTTATTAATCATCAACTCCTCTCAGTGCCTGTCAGGTTCTAACTCAGCTCTTCATGTGAAACAGACACAGGGAAACGTAGTTTATCATGTGAACTGGTACCTGGAGGTTTCCAGCTCTGATCATCAATAAAACCTGTTTTCATCCCATGTGAATCAGGTTTACTGAGCAGCCTCCTGTCAGTGTCTGCTTTCTGCTGAGTCGGCCTCTCTGACCTGTGAGTCTCAGAGCAGGTGAGACAGGAAGCAGCAGAGCCTCAGGCTGCTGCAGGAAACCTGTGATATCTGCACACACTCACAGGCAGCTCAGGGTCTGCTGAACTGGACCTCGGCTCAGACCTCAGCTCAGACCTCGGCTCAGACCTCGGTGCAGCCCGGTGGGTCTGTACAGACCTCCACCTCAGGTCCATTTATCATTCCTGACTTTAAGTGAGCTCCTGTGACAGTCTGTGGTGCAGAGCTGGAATATTTGCGTCTCGTTCAGCGTGTAGAGTTTAAAGAGTTAAATCACCTGCAGAGGTTTAGTATCACAAAGAGGAACATTAGAGTGCAGGTAGAAACACAAGTGAGGTTTGAATGGCTTCATTATCTCAGGGATGGGAGCTAATCTGAGCACCTGCTGTTCCTTCATCTCCTCCAGTGTTGTCTTTATTCGAGAAGCTCTTGAATGTCAATGATTTCCCTCCCGGCATCGACGCCTTCGTGCAGCAGAGTGAGGAGCAGGTTCAGGTGGATTAACTCAGCGTTTTCTGAGGATGAAGGAAAGCTGGAAGACCATGAGCTGCTGCTGCTGAAACACGACACAGATTAAGATGCAGCAGCAAAGGGTCAGTGTCCTGTTTTAAACCAGACCAGGGTCTTTGTCCGAACCTGAACCAGGAAGCTGCTTTGTTTCCTGTAAATCCACTTCAGCTTTATATGAATGTGATGAAGAGGAGACAGAGTTGCAGCAGCAGGTTGATGGACATTTGAAGGCAGCATGACCCAGTTTAAATATCTGTGATAGCTTCTTTATTCTCAGATGATTTAAACCTCCAAACTGCCTGACATCCTTCACCGTCTCTCTGTGTCCTCAGCCTCATTAAAAATGCTGCTGTCTCTTCAAAGCTGTTGGAAGGAATTTAGGAGAAATTTGTCCTGATGATCTGTGTCCTGCTGATGAGGTCAAGAGATTCATGTCAAGTGTCTCATCTGAGCCTTTGTCCGAGTGTAAAATCATCCATCCAGCTGTTAGTCTCTGTTCTCCTGAATCACCATATCAGAGAGGAAGATCAGAGAGGCTGGGAAAAGGTCAGGAATCAGATTACACTGAGTGGATGGAGAGGAATTTCATTACATGTTGTTCGTTTATAAACTGGACTAGATTCATATACAAATAAATACATGAATACATTAATGAATGATCAGATTTGCTCTTTTATTTTAAAGTATTCCTTTAATTTACAGACAAAGCTGCAAAATAAAAACATAAAAAGCAGCTTTGGATTTCACATAAAACCTGTGATTTCCTGCAGCACACCTGACACCGAAACGCCTCAGTCTGAACCTAAAGGACGGAGCGACCTGACACAGACTGAGTCAAGAGAAATGAACAGCTGATTATTTCCTGTGGAGTTTCATGTGACTGTGTCTCATCTCGTCCTAAAGGAGACGAGATGCAGTACCAGACTCCATAGAGAAAAACAGGGATTTAACCAGGAGCTGCTGGAATACCACTGCCTCCATCTGTTAGTGTGTCTGTGTTACTGTGTGGTACTTTTACTGCAGTAAAGTATCTGATTACTTCTTCCAGCACTGAAAGTCTCACAGTAACACAGACACACTAACAGATGGAGGCAGTGGTATTCCAGCAGCTCCTGGTTAAATCCCTGTTTTTCTCTATGGAGTCTGGTATAGTGATATATAGAGATGTTTCTGGTTCGTCGTCCTTTAAGGTTTATACATCTATACGTTCAGACCACAGCTGTGTTTGAAGTGAGTGAAACGAGTGACGTCTTGTTTTCGTCTGCAGGGTCTGAAGCCCATGGACTTTAACGGTTTAGCCGACCCGTATGTCAAACTGCACCTGCTGCCTGGAGCCTGTAAGGTGAGACATGAGCAGACACTGTGGATAGGATTTCTATCAAAACATCTTCCTGTAATTCAAACCTTTCCTGTTTGTTCACATGTTCAAATGTGAGTTTAAATCCATTTATGTTGTGTTGTTAGTTTGGTTCATTCAATCAGGTTTAAATGTGAAACATATTCAGTTCAGACTCTATATATTTTAAATTCAGTTTGTGTGCAGCAGCGACAGTTACAGTGGATTCAGCTGATCTCAGATCTGTCAGCTGCCATTTAACAGCCATGAAATGAAACCCGTCTCACTCACAGACGACGTGTGGAGCATAAAAACCCAGAAACCAAAGAAGTGAATCCTCCTGAAAGTCAAACACTGCCTGTGTTCAGAGTTTGTTTGATTAAAGTTTGAACAAGAGTCTGCAGCTGTGGAACAACCTGAGTGACCTTTGTTACGTGTGTGTGTGTGTGTGTGTGTGTGTGTGTGTGTGTGTGTGTCCTTCAGGCCAACAAGCTGAAGACGAAGACGATCCGTAACTCTCTGAATCCAGTCTGGAATGAGACTCTCACCTACGTCGGGATCACAGAGGAAGACATGCACAGGAAGACGCTCAGGTGTGTGTGTGTGTGTGTGTGTGTGTGTGTGTGTGTGTGTGTGATCAGATCTCATTTCAGCCTGATTACTCTCACAGTCATTCGTCAGGAGCAGGGACGTGTTGACATTCAGATGTGAAGCTCAGGTGTCACCTCTGATTAATTAAGTGTCAGAGTCGACGTCTGACGTGAGAAACGTCTCTGAGCTCACGCTGAGTCCAAGACCAGGACTCAGGAGGTGAAGAGACCTCTTCCTGTTCCCTCCCTGTTCTGTCTGTAAACACCGACCACAAACAGGCGTCAGTCTGGAGGTGAGAGGTTTGAAGAAGAAGAAGAAGAAGAAGAAGAAGAAGATCTCCTCTCAGAGTCCAACCTGAATGTTGAACAAAGCTCAACGAGAGCGACTGATTGTCACATAAAAACTGACGAGGTCCTCCGCTGGTCCTCCCTCCACAGATCCAGGATGCAGCTTCTGGGTTTCCTGGTTCGGCCTGTGTCACACCAGTTCTCTTCAGAGGTGTTGTGTCCTGTAGCGTCTCTGGTTTCAGAGTCTGGTTTCGGTTCTCTGGCAGACAGAGGAGAAACAGCAGCTCTGCAGGCTGACGACCTTTCAGCTGCAAATCTGATTCTGATTCAGTTCATAAATAATAAAAACACATTCTGGATGGATTCCAGAGGTCACCTTCAGCTTCGACAGCCACAGTCTTTGCTCGGCTGCAGAATCTATGAATATCTTCTCTTGACTTTGTTTATTCTGAATATCAGATCATGGTGGATTCTCCTTCACTCTCCTCTCAAACTGTCGTCTGTCAACCTTTCCTCCTCAGTGCCTCCACATTGTTTACCTCCTCATCTAATATGCTGTTTGTATCTGCTTTAATCCGACGCTCCTGACTGTTATTGGCTCTGCACTTCCTGTCTGAGCACAACAGCCGCTTCCTCTTTGATCTGATTCTGTTTTATTGAAAAGCAGAACAGGACGTTTTTTCATTTGGATTCGTCCGCGCTGCGTTCGCTGTCGTTTGGTTTCTGTCTGTTGAGGCTGTCGCTTCAGGTCGACACCAGGGACAGAAAGTCTGCTTCAAACTGACTGGACACAAACATACATTTGGATTTCTATACCTGTGAGGACGCTGAACTTTTTCTAACCTCAACCAAACATTTATTTTCAAAATGTTCTCACTTTTTAAAAACAACACTCAGAAATGTTTTCTTCCCAAAACCTCCTCAGTTTTCACATCAGAATCAGCACCTCCTGGTTGTGCTCCTCTACCAACCAGCTCAGCTGTGTTAGATCCCAGTGACCTTAACCTTTGACCTTTGACCACCAAATTCAAATCAATTCATCCGTGAGTCCAGGTGAGTGTTTGTACCAAATTTCAAGAAACCTCTCCCCTCTCTCCTCTCTCCTCTCTCCTCTCTCTCCTCCTCCTCCTCCTTCTCTCTCCTCCTCCTCTCTCCTCCTCCTCCCTCTCTCTCCTCCTCCTCCTCCTCTCCTCCTCTCTCTCTCCTCCTCCTCTCCTCCTCCTCCTCCTCTCCTCTCCTCCTCTCCTCTCTCTCCTCTCTCCTCTCCTCCTCTCCTCCTCCTCTCCTCCTCCTCCTCCTCCTCTCCTCCTCCTCTCTCCTCTCTCCTCTCCTCCTCCTCTCCTCTCCTCTCCTCTCCTCTCCTCTCCTCTCCTCCTCCTCTCCTCTCCTCCTCCTCTCTCCTCCTCCTCCTCCTCTCCTCTCTCCTCTCTCCTCCTCCTCCTCCTCCTCCTCTCTCCTCCTCAGGTTGTCAGTGTGTGACGAGGATAAGCTGACTCATAATGAGTTAATCGGAGAATCCCGTGTTCCTCTGAAACGTGTGAAACCAGACCAGACCAAACACTTCCACACCTGCCTGGAGCATCCTCCTCCGGTAACACACCAGCTGTGTTTACACACAGTCTGTCTCCTCCACCTCCCTCTCTCACCTCCACCTGCTCTGTCTGTCTCCTCCAGCTGCCCTCTCCCACCGCCATGGGTGAAGCTCTTCGAGGAATATCCTGCTACTTGAGAGAGGTAAGAGTCCGTCCTCTGGGCCTCTGCTCCTCTTGGTTGTATCATCGTCCTGGTCTGAGGTTTAAAAACCCGTTCACTGAGAACATGTGTGTGTGTGTTACTGTGACTTTCAGTGCTGGAAGAAGTAATCAGATACTTTACTGCAGTAAAAGTACCACACAGTAACACAGACACACTAACAGATGGAGGCAGTGGTATTCCAGCAGCTCCTGGTTAAATCCCTGTTTTTCTCTATGGAGTCTGGTAGAGATATACAGAGATGATTCTGGTTAAACTAAAAGAATCTTCCTCCATGTTATGAGTTACTGCTCATTGTTAATAATACTGGTTATATTTGATTCTGGAAATCGAAACATGCTTCATTGTTAATGTTATTAGTTGCACCTGTGTCAAATTTGAAACAGAGATTTTTGTCAAATCTTTGGTGAAACAACTGAAATTTATTTATTTTCACAATAAATTGTTAATGAAAACTGTTGTCATGGCAAATAAACCTCTGCTACTTCAGCCCTGATGAGTTAATGAGCAGGGACAGTTCCTCAGTGTTCTGAGCAGAAACTGAATGGGACTCAGAGTCAGAACAGATTATCTCCTGTGTTCACTGATGAGACCAAGAGACTGGAGGAGCTCATATTTTAATTTGCCTCTGTTTGTTTTTACTGTGTATATTTACTCTTCCATCCACATAAGTCAGGAAATGCATGGTGTTTATTCAGTGAGCTGCTCTTTGTCCACATTAATTAGAAACAACAAAGGAAGCAGGAAATAGAATCTGCATGTTGAAGAGCTGAAAACTGAAACCTCTTCAGGTTTAAATGATATGTGATGACAAGTGGACTTTTGTGATTCACTGTCAACACTCAGAGAGGCTTCACACGACGAGCCAGTTCAAGTTTCCACTCGTAGAAGCGCTGTGTTTGTCGAGTGGAGAGAGGGACGTCAGATATTTAAAACAACATGTCAGTGTTTAGCTTTAAAACCTCAGCTTCAGACTCAGTGATGGTTCAGTGTAGCAGGAAGAACAGAGCCTCTGTGGTTCAGGGATGATCTCCCTCTGACTGATTTAACCTGCTGTGGATCCTCTCTGCAGCTGCAGTTTAACCAGCCAAGGTCATTAATTAGATTTTTCCCAGGCGCAGTGAATGCTAATGTGATTTCAGCAGCGCACACCCCATGACGGAGAAATAATTCAGTGAGGGACCGTGTTAATCCAGGGACGGGTCGCACACAATGTCACAGCAGTCGAGACTTAATGTGGCCTCTGTAATCCAGATGTGGCTTTACCACATCCATGAACACACACACTGTCATTCCTTTTGACTCACACACACACACCATCCTGCTGCCTTAAACACTGTGGATTCATCCGCCACTGAAAATAGTCCCCAACAAGTTACAATTAGCAGCTTTTTAGCAAACAGAGCTCCACAGTGATGATGTGTTTCTGTAGTCCAACCTGAAGTTAGCATCAGCCTGGTTCCTCCACAAAAAGACAATGGGATTTTTTCATTGTGTTTTGGATTATTCCAGAAAATAAACATGAGCAGCTAAAGTTTCTGATCCTTCAGGTTTAGTTGATCAGATCATCTTCACAGATGAACACCACTGTTCTGATGTTTGAAGTAAGAAGCTAATGTTAGGCTATAAACCAACTACACCACGGTCACATGACGTCAACGTCTCCACCACTAAGCTTCCAACTGGTCATTTCATTTAGCTCTGAGCTCTTCTACAAAAGCCTTTCTTCTTAGAAAGTTAGTGAGAGTTTGAAAGAGCGTGAGTAGAAACACAACGAGGCTGTAAAGGTGGACTGGTGAGTAGATGGGTTTTCATGTTAACGTCCCCGACAACCTCTGTAGTCTCATTTAGACACTCGTTAGCAACCGCCTTTTTTAAGACACGTAAAAGCTTCAAACATCAGGAGTGGGGGATTTACTGACCCATTTTATGTCGGAGAATCAAACCTGAAAATGTCTTGAGCTTGTGTTAAAACCACAGACCTTATTTCAGACATTTAACCAGAAACACACTGACTCTGGACGAGGGAACAGGAAGTGCTAACATGCTAACGTGCTAACTTACTTCCTGGTTTCAGGATCAGTCCTGCAGCTCTGTATTACTGAGCCATTTTAAAAATGAAACTATGTATTTGTAAAGTGTTTTTAAAGATTAACATCTTCAGTAGGAACCAATGAGCTCAGAGCTGAGGAGGGATTTCAGAAAGTGTTGAGAGATGAATTGACACTGTGTTAATTCAGTATATTATCAGAGCCAGGATTCAATAAGAACTGGAACTGATGAGAAGAATCTCAACTGGAAATAGTTGAACAAAACTGCTTTCAGCTGAACTTGTGTTGTGAGATCTGTACCCACCGCTGGAGCTTTTTCGGATAAAAGAAAAAACACAGTATCAAAAGTAACGGCAGGGTCAGAGAGCATGGATCTGAACAAGAGAGACATCGGGATAAATGAGAGATAACTCATCAAAAGAGCAGTGAGTGACAGCCAGAGGAGAAAGAGAGTCACAGTGTGTGAATGGAGATGAAACGACAGATGATGACTCACCCCGAGGAGTTTAAACCCACAAAGGAGTCCAGACGGTCTGTAGGGAACAGAAAATGACACAGAAGAAGACTTGAAGACTGAATAGTTTGGAGATAAGTAAACAATTTGACGAGGAACTCTTTGGCCCTGTCGAGCTCACAGCTCAGTCCTTGAATACAGACTCATGTCATGTAGCTGAGGGTCCTTCAAACTTTCAGAACTTTATTTGAAAGGCTGGCTGAGATCTGAACACCTCAGAAGACACAAGGTATTTTCTGTTTGGCTGAGACACAGAGAAAACGACGCACAAGACAGAGGATCTTAAGAACATGTCAGGTTGGATTTGAATATCTCAGTCAAGCTGCTGACGCTTCAGTGAATTGGTGAAAGCTGGCATTAGATCAACTGATGTGGAAAAAAATCTGAGATTATGAGAATACATTTTGAACATTTTGGGAAGAAAGGGTTTACGGTTATAAGCAAAACACCTGGGTACAGCTGGAGGTTAGTTCAGGACTAAAATGCTTTGAGAAACATTATTGACAGCAAGAAAAAATCTGCATACGCGCAAGAAAATATCATGATGTTAAAACAAAATCATAATTTTCTGAGACAAAGTTGAGATATTTTGAGAATCATAATGGAATTCTTGTAATATTGTGTCTTTGTGTTGAAATTATGACTTCATTCTTTATTCTGTCTCTACAGAATTTAAAAGTATTGATGCATGGATCCTGTTGTTTTAGTGGTTTAACAGGTTTTTATCTGTGAAGGAAGAAAAACATTAATTTAGTGTGAAGTTTCACTTCAACACGGGTTAAACTTGTAAAAACTCGCCTTATTTTAAGGTTGCTCCTCTATCTACACCACAGGTTGTGTACATAGACACAGGCCACATATTTTTGTGGGAAAAACCCAGAAAAATCCAGTAGTTGAAATTGCCCTGGTAGACTTCAAGGTGTCAAACCACATCACAGCTCAGGCCAGCACCCTTACAAACCTGCCTGGAGGATTTAAGGTCCTTGAAGTGTCACACAGCCTCTCCTGTTTTTCCATTTCTAGAGGTCACACAGAGCCTGTGATGATGGTTTAAGAAGGATTAGGTGGAAACTCACCGACCTCAGGGTCAAATAACAGAAAGAAAGAGCCGACACACCTTATATTATTGTATTATTTGGCAAAATAATCAGAGGTGCTTTGGTTTGTCCGATGATCAGTTTGTTCAGAGGAAGAATTGTGGACATGAATGCAGCATCAGTTAACTTTAATGAGGCTAAACACTTCCAATACATGAACAGTGAAAAGGTCTCAGAATCACAGGTAAACCGAGACATAAAACATTCATCAACATCGCATCAGACTGATAGAACCTCTGAGTGTGTGTGTCAGCTTGGTGTTGTTGTCTTTGTGAGGACCTGGTTCAATTTTAAACTATCATAGTGAGGACATTTCTGCACTGTGAGGACATTTTGACTTTTCCTCACTACTTCAAGAGACTGAGGTTTAAAGGTTCAGGTTAGAATTCAGTGTTTGTGTAGAAGTTAGGATTAGGTTTCCTGGTGTGTGGACGCTGGCGACTCAGTGGTACAAACTCATTAGCAACGTACATACTATAAATATGTGAAATTAGAGGTTTCTAAGTCCTTCTGTTGTCTTGTTTATTTGGCAAATAGATGTATGCATGTATTTGCTTTCAGTAAATACTGAGCTGGAGTGTAAAGCTCTCTGAGTAACATGCTGTGTCTCGTTTGTTTGATCTGTACACAGACGGGAATGAAAGCTTATGAGTTTTGGAGGAAAAAACTTGCTGGATCTATGTCTCATGAACAAGTGTATCCATCTGCCCACTGCTTCTATGCAGTGTCTCCAGCTCTAGCATGGTTTCCAGATGAGCACAGGTTTTGGTCTCTGAACACAGCAGACATTGTACATTTTTATTTTTCTTACATGTTGTTTTAACTCACTCATGTTTTAATCTGCCTTTCTGTCTGATGTTTGTCACTTTGTTATATTTCATCCTCACAAATGCTGACAAATAAGTGAAAGGCAGAATTATTTTGTGCAATTTTACTTGAAACAGAAAACATCAGGAACTAGAATTTCTGCCTCACAGTTGTCTGTCTCTGAGAAACAGTCCCTTAAGTTATGGCCAAAAATGTGTTTCATGTTGTCACAGTGACCTTGACCTTTGACTTTTGACCTTCTGTTTCCGCCAGTATTTATTGCTAAGCTAAGCTAACCATATCCTGACCTCAGCTGCATTGTATACACAGTGACAAATTACTCATTTAAAAGGTAAATCACTCTGTTCATATCAGAGAGAGTCACGTTCGGTTGAACTGGATGAAACTGGACTCTGTATAAAGAGTGGGATATACCGAGAGTCTGGGTCTATTTTTAGGTTTTAGTCTCTGTGATCCTCAAAAGGAGCTTGTGTTGTCATCAGTTCAGACTTCCTCCACTCCATGTGGGCAGATAATAGTGGCAGAGTGGAGTGAAACCTATTATCTGAATTAGTCCTTATTATACACTCGCTAACTGGGATCATTTGCAGTGAATTAAACCATTGTGAGATGAAACTACTTCTCATTTTTCTGAACGACTCCTGGACCTCTTAAAGACCTCTGGGAGTCTCTGAATCGAAAATCTCCCCACAACAGGATGCCCCCGTGTTCATCTCGCTGAACCTCAGGACACGATTGTATATTCTGTCACTTCCATTTACCAAACTACACCTCAGCATGTCCACAGGGACGACTAATGGACCCGGGACTGACTAGTGGATGATTTGTAGCTCATAAGTATGAATTCAGTGTCGTGCACAGCAGCATTTTACACACTGAAATTTTCAAAGCATTTATAATTGGTTTGAAACAAATCAGTCTGTGTCTCGTCTCAGTTGATGCTCTGCAGATAAAACATCTGTCTTAGTGAGTCATTCAGTCTCACATACTCACATATTTATCTGTAACAAGAAAAGTTCCAGCCAGAGGAGCGACGTAAATCCACTTGTTCCCAGTACAGCTTCACTTTTTCTGGCATTTTTTGTTAAAATTACTGTCAGTCTCAAACCTCATCCAGACTGAATCTCATTCATCATTTTGGATAATTACAATTTGGGTCCTATTTTTCAGTCTCATTGTCTGACTGCTCATGTTTCTGACCTGTCTGATTTATTTTTATTGATATCACTGTGTTCCCAGAGCTCAGATATTAACTTGGTGAGTGCAATGTTACTAGAAATACAACGAAAATAAGACTAATAAACCAGAATGATCTTTTTTAAGTCTGAAAAACACATCACTCCAGCAGCAGCCAGTCACGTTTGTCAGACTACTCTAGTAGTCCTAACTTGAAACTTGTCGATCTTGATTTAGATCATGACTTTGAAATCTTGACTTGGACTTGTTGGTCTTGAAATTGAACTTGGGACTTGTTGGTCATTATCGGGAACTTGGCTGTTATTGTGAAGACTTGACTTCATTCTTGTGGCCTATATTTGATACTTTTTGGTCTTGACTTAGAACTTGATTTAGGACTTGTTGACCAGTTCATGTTGACTTAATACTTGACGTAGGACTTGTTGGTCTGACATACAACTGAACCTGGGACTTGTTGATCATTATTGGGAACTTCTTGGTCTTAACTTGGCTCTTCTTGAGCTTGACTGTAGACTTGTTGGTCTTGACTTACGGATTGTCGGTCTATATCTGAGGCTTGTTGGTCTTGACATGGAACTTGATTTAGGACTTGTTGACCAGTTCATTTTGACTCAATACTTGCTTTGGGACTTGTTAGTATTCACTTGGATGCATTGATCTTTCCTTGGACTTGTCAGTCTTGCCATGGGACTTGACTTTGATCATCTGGTTTTGATAAACTCAGCAGAGGATTTGCTGCTGCAGAGCTGCATCTCTGGTGTTTTGTCTTTGTCTTCTAGCAACGATGTGTTTGAAGAAAATATGACTTTGGCATTAAATTAGATGGTTTTAAAGCTTTGTTTAGAATCACACTGTGTGTATGACGCAGGCAGCGTTAATCTTCCTGTTGGTTTGTCGGCATGTTTTTTTGACCCAGCGTGAGCTCATTAGTCGTACAGGTGTTTGAACAAAGACAGAGGCCGGGGAGGTGTTTTATTGTCTGTGAAATCCCTCTGGCGTTTTCAGCCAATTGACCTCAGCATGGTAACAAACAGGAGCTTTACTTAATGACTCACTGTCTTTTGTTTATGTGTGAGAGCATTCGGCTGTACAACACAAACCTGAAAACAAGCAGCAGCTCAGACTCTGAGTGTTTCTTTGTGACTGTGACATTCAAGAACGACTCTTTCTCTGCTGATGTGATTGACATGAAGCAGTGTAGATTATAAATGCAGTGCTGGTTTTAAATAGGAAGTCTTCAGATAGAAATGAATGTGTTTCTTCTCTTTCAGTGTTCACCTTACAGTCTATTGTCTATGTTATCAGTGTTTTGTCATCACATTTATTTAATTAACATTAATGTCAGTCTGTTGTTATTTTATTATTATTTTTGCTGTGTGAACAACATTTTTCTCTCAGTTTTCTATATTATGTTATTGAGTGATGTTATATTGTGTTCTACAAGTTCTGCTAAAAACAAGTACAAATGGTGACAATTCAACATGATGTACGTAATGTGACTCATCAGTAATTGTGTTTCGTCATATCGAGCTGAACACTAGTCAGATGCGACTTCTGACTGTTCGAGTCACATCCAGGTCTTACATGCTCTGCATGTTTGAGTCAGTGTGGATGCACTCATGCACTCAGCCCTCTGAGGTCATCGTCAGGTGAATATAAACTCAGCTTGTTTGACTTTTTTTGAACTGATGCTGTCAGCGAGTTGGTTTCAGACTTCCTGCGAGGTCAGCTGTCTGATAAATCCAGAGATCTGGATCATCTCTTCAGCTCAGCCTTTTACTCTTTCACTTCAAACGTCACCATAAAACACAAGGACGGAGCTCCCACTCTGATGGAGTAACTGAACATCGACCATCCGTCAGTCGCTGAACTGGAACATGAAGCTGCTGCCTGATGACATTTCCTCCTGCAGGGGAACTTGTTTACTGAAGTGAGGATTGGAGCAGATATCCAGAGCTGGGTTATTTCGTTTCAGTCAGAGAGCTTTGCTTTGTAAATGTTGCTGAGCTGAAATCTTATTCAGCACAGAGTTCATCTACAAAGTGCCTCTCCCACCAATTGGAGGTAGGCGGGAGAGGAATCCGGCCAAGCTGTGCTGACTCCCGCTAAAAGCCATCGATCTGCTTATTTTCTGACCTTTTTTTTCTTCTTTTTTTAGCAGCGGTTTCATAGTGAAGGGTGGTGGGAAGCAGGCTCTCTGGAGCTGAATACCAACTGAGTTTAGGAAGCACTTAGTGCAAATGACTGGAATGAAAATTTCACACTTTTTCTTCAGTTCAAACAGATCGAAACAGAAACCTTTGGTTCTTTTCTGAGGCAGAGTGGAAGGTAAAAGTGTGAGGGAGGATGAGGTGAGAGGTGCAGGTGGTAAACTGTGAGCTCAGACAGTCTGTCTGTAATGAGGGTTTGTGGTGTGATGGAATGAGCTGGTGGGATCTAATAGAGACTGGAAACCTCACCACAGGAGGGGGGAGGAGGAGAGAGTGGGTGAGACAAAGATGGAGGATTGAACTATCGATCTTCTCACCCTCTGCTGTGTCATGACCAGGAAGATCAAATCAAAGAGCTGCAGTGAGATGAGTTTTAATGAACTCCATCAGTGGAGGAGGAGGAGGCGTGTTCGACCTCATCATCTCCTCTTTGTGGGAACTTTTTGGGATGAAATTAAATTTCCAGCTCATCAGTAGAAAACTGGATTACAGCGGCACTCAAAACAGTTCGACTCCCACCGATGTCTGGTCTATTTTCAGATGAAGCTAAAAGCAGACGTAATACCAACATTATCCGGTCATGGCTGACGCTCTCGGTCATGCCTCTCAGGTCCACCTGTGCACTCAAACTCTTAGAGTAACACAGAAACTGCTCTCTGCCTCTAATCTGTGCTTTTCCTCCACTGTTTCAACTCTAAAGGTCGATGTCATACTGTGTCAGTTTAAGCTGTTCACACTGAAAGTGGATGATTGTGAGAAAAGTTTCAGGCTCGTAACGATTAAAAAAGTTCAGACACTCTAAGGCTGTCAGTGTCAGATTAAAGTCATTAACAACAACATAAAACCTGATGGGGTTTGACTACAGGGAGTCAGGTGTCAGGTATGTGTGGAAGACTGGAGGAGAGGAGGGTTACAGTAAACTGAGGATGATGTTGATGCTGCTCAGTCGACCCTGTCTCCCTGAAATTAGTTTTATTTTCTAGCAGAATGGACGTGGATGCTGCCTGGATGATTTATCAGTATAATGAGGAATTGTTGTTGATTAATGTATCTGGGAAGATGCCAAACATAACGAGGAGTTCATTTGTTTTCTGCCCGAATCTAAGATCTCACAGTGCAATATCCGCTCACAGTGAACACAGTGTGAGCTACAGTTAGACTGTGACCGGGACGTTCATCTGTTTCCTACACCTGACAACACACAGGACTCAGGGGAGGTGAAACCCAGCCTCAGAGTCAAAGTCCTCAGCTTTGCTGCAATGTAGCATTTCCCACCTTAGAGAATAATTTGTCTTTGAACGTGATCCAGGCAGAAGTTCTGTTTCTCTCTAACACACTAACAGATGGAGGCAGTGGTATTCCAGCAGCTCCTGGTTAAATCCCTGTTTTTGTCAATGGAGTCTGGTAGAGATATACAGAGATGATTTCTGGTTAAACTAAAAGGATCTTCCACACTGTTCTTGATCAGTACTGCACCCAGTCAACAAAGTTTTATCTCTATCAATCATTTATATCAAAAAACATGAAAAATAAAATCAAACTAATCAAACTAAACACATTTTAGATAAAATGATCAAAACCTAATCTGATTAATCCAACCCAATAAATCCAGTTCAGCTAACCTGACCAAATTAATCAGACTACACACGTTACAACAACAAATCCAAACCAAACTAATCTGATTAAATTTATCAACTAACCTAATCTAATCAAACTAATTGAACTAAACCAATCCCACAAAACTGATCCAAATAAATTCATCTGTCTGTTCTGATAAATAATCTGTTTTCGTCCACAGTGGGAGAACGAGCAGCTGCACACCCTGGAGGAGAGAGGTCGTCTTCTTCTCTCCCTGCAGTTTTTGCCTCCGCTCGGTCTAGAGGATCCAGGTGTCGAGGGCGGAGGAGGAGGAGCAGGAGGAGGAAGTGAAGGCCGTCGCAGTGGGGGACTCTGCGTGGGTGTGAAGCGCTGCGCCCACCTGGCAGCCATGGACGTCAACGGGTTCTCCGACCCCTACGTCAAAATGTAAGAGCTCTGAGTTTGAGTGTGAAGAGAAGCAGAGGAGAGTTAGATTCAGACACAGTGAGTCAGTCTGTAAACTGTTCTCATGAAGTTCAACCAGGATCCAAGTACAGTCGACACCGAGCCAAGAACACAGGCTCTGAACTTACTCCATCTGTTGTAGTGAGGACACTGTGAGAGCTGACTGTGATGGAGGGTCAGAGGTGGAGGAAGTATTCAGGTTTACTGGAGTAAAAGTACTCATACCACACTGTAAAAATACTCAAGTAAAGGTCCTGCACTGAAGGTGTTACTGACGTAAAAGTCCGTAGGTGTAATCAGGACCATGAACTTAAAATGGCAGCTTCCCAAATGATTAAAAATAGATTAAAAGATGAAGATGAAAAGCAGCAAATCCTCTGATTTAAGAGGCTGAAGCCACAAAATTTTTTTACACCAAACATGACTCATCGAAAACCTGCCAATTAATATTCGGATATAATTTACTAATCATTAAAGATCTGCTGTTTAATGTTTCAGTTTATAACAGAAATCTGTAAAGTAACTAAAGCTGTCAGAGAAATATAACAGAGTAAAACAGTTGTGGCACGAAACAGCCTCAAGTAAAGTACAAGTACCTTTGTCAAATACAGGTTTTTAGATGAAGTATGATGATTACTGTGTAACTGTACTTTAAAAATTTACACTTTAGATTTCAGATATATCATCAGGTTATAACTTGAATACCTGCTGTGGTGTTTTTGGAGATGTGAGGCATGTCCTGTATCTACATTCAAACAGCAGTCAGTATTTTATTAATTCAACATTACACTGTAAATCTCAGGCTGTGTTACAGACTTTTGTCTTGCAGTGTTGGCACACGCTTTTCACTGGGTAGTGTTGCTGTGTTCTGAAAAGCATCTGTTATTTTTACACTGGCACAAGCATTTTGACATAAAATAATAACCTCGTCGAGTAATTCTCAAAAGCAGACGTTCTCGTTTGGGCTGGTGAGGACAAATGACTGAGTGTCTCCTGGTGTCCGTCCCCTGAAGGCCTCACTAAATACTGGACCTCTGCATTAACAAGACAATTAAAAGTTGGAGTTTTTCCATCTTATTAACTTAACTAATCAGTGATGCAGTTGTTGTTAAAAAAGCTCCATCTGTTTCCCAGCAGGGAGGATAATCAGCCAGGAGAAGGAAACAGTGTGAGCGGCGTCTCATCTTTGGCTCGGCTCTGTCAGGAGGAAACACCAGGGGCCAAAGTCGGGGATTTAAAGCTTCTCTTTGCTTTTGTTACCCGGTTCTCGGGGGAACGCTCTCTTTCAACAGGAAGAGAGTTTTGTGTCGCACGCAGTCGGAATACAAACTGAGTCAGAGCCAGAACAAGGAGGCGACTGACAGCTGAGGGGTCGAGTGCTTGCTCACAGAGATTTACCAGTTTTAGAAAATGAATATCAGCATGCTGAGTCACGGCTCACACTCAGCCAATACATCAGTTTGAAACAGGTCGATATTCCAGTCCAGTCAGTGTCAGTGTCGTCCACCTGGTCCTCTCTGATCTCTGGATCTTTACAGCCCAGAACAGAAATCTGTCCAGTTTTATTTACTAATAAGTTTGAAACCTGCAGTGAAGTTTAGCCTTTAAATATCAAGAGTTTGGTGTGTTTGTTTCAGCCACAGCACTTCCTGCTCCTGGAGGAGAAGAGGATCATGGGTAATAGACACCACTGGGGCCGTGTTTCAGTGTTTTCAGTTCAGTGAATGGAGCAGTCGGAGCTCTGGTCTTTGTTTTCTGTTCATGAAAACCAGTGAACCGCTCAGACTCAGAGCAACAACAGAGGTAATTACCACTCGTGGCTGCAGGGGGCGCTGCTGCTCAGTGAAGTTACGCTCTGTTGCTTTCACTGAATTTAAAGAAAATTGACAGAAGAAGATACAAATGAAAGCAGCTCCCCGTCCTACCATTATACAAATATCAGGAGCAGGTTCATGGTAGAGCTGAGTCTCCACTCGCTGCCATTAAACCACCACAGAAGAAGAGAGATCCTCACAGATCTGATGAACGTCAGCGTTTATTCACTGTTTCACTTTCCACACAACAACTTCTACTTCTCAGCCCGGTGTAAAAAGATTTTTCAATCAGGTTTTTATTCGTCTGTCGACAGTTTCAGTCTTTCTTTCTGTGACACCCTGAAGGAATTTCTCTGGAACTGGCTCAAACTTTGACCTGAACTCAAAGATGAACTGATCAGAATTTGATTTGAATCAAAGGTCAAAGGTCACCACGGCTTCACAAAACATGTTATTAGACCATAACTCAAGACTGACAGGCTAATTGCCTGCCACTGGACTGGCAGAGGCTGTAATTCTAATTTAAGTGCAAATTGAAACTGTGCATAAGAACAGGTAGATGGAGATGGACTCAGGCACCAGACAAGAAAAATGATTCTTTTATTATCTCCTGTCAGAGGCATTGACGTGCAGCTGCAGCGTTGGCCTCGGTGTGAATAAATCCTCCCTGATTAGACGGTGGTGGAGGTTTGAGCTGAGGCCTCAGCTGCTGGACACTCACACTCAAGTCCATTCAGACCCAATGAGAAAATGAACAGGTGGAACACTCCAGCAGGCAGCTCGGGGCTTTTTAATTTCCTGCACAGCTTCCACAGACACATCTCAGGGTACCAGGGGCCCCAACAGGGACCGGGGGGGCCCCAGCCATCTTTTCTGTTCCCATCAGCCTTCAGCAGTTTGCAGAGCAGAGACTGTGATGAAGAGGGAGCAGGGAGCGTGTCGCGTTCAGGCTCCACCTCGTCTTTATTATTCCTTCATGTCATCTGTTAAAATAACTGTTCAGAACCAATTACAGCACCGCTCTGTTTGGTGAAGCAGCAGACGCCACCACTGAGGACGGAGCTCAGGCTGTGTGTGTGTGTGTGTGTGTGTGTGTGTGTGTGTGTGTGTGACCAGACCCAGTCTGATTAATTATTAATTACCGCTTCATTAATGATGATTTACACGATTTCATCAGACTGCAGCGTGGAAATAATCCTGCAGAGAGCAGCCGTCTGAGCACTGTCACAGCTCACACTGATACACAACACAAATATGAAGCTTTTATTAAAAGACAGGGATCTGCTGCTGTTATCTCTGACCTGACCGACGTTTAATCTCTCATCAAAGATTCAAAGATTTAAAGATTTATTCGTCACATGCTCGTAATCCTCAGCTACAGCATCCAGAAAGTGTTGTAGTTTAATAAAATGGAAATAAAGTTCATGAAATAAAGAAAATATGTACACTATATACAAAAATAAATACAGAAAAAACAACAAGAAATAAAAGTATATAAAGTTAAATTAAGTAAAGACAAATTAGAACATTTTAAACAGTGAAATTATGAAAATATGAAGTTGACATCAACAGGTAAAAAGAAAATGGTGCTGCAGTGAGAGAGAATATAAGACAGAAATCAGACTGTTAAAAGTTCTCATTAACTTTAATGAAGCAACGTTTGGATCTACATCAGATCTTTGTCATCGTCAAATCAAAAGTGGGTTTGATTTGATGATGATAAAGTTTATCATCACGCTTCAGGTTTGGTCTTTAAAACGTCAGTAAATCATTGATACACTCAGAGGAAAAGGCGACAACCTCACGGCCTCAAAACGTTCTCTTTCAAAGACGAACTGATTAGATTTTGTTGGTCAAAGGTCAAAGGTCACTGTGACTACACATGGCACGTAACACAAGAACACGTTGATTAACTGTAACTGTAACCACCAGGCTTTCATCCAGCTGCTGTTGTTGTTTTTCTGTAAGGTGACCTTGAGTGAAGTGAGAAATATGAATTATTGTGATCATTAGTTGGATGTGATTGTTTAGAATTGAATGTCTCAGCCCTCGGGGAGTTTTCCTGCTGCCAACATCTGTGGCTCTGACGTTCTCCGCTCAGCAGCTAAACTCGTTTCAACTGTGAATCAAAGGCAGAATCAACTAATGAGCTTTTCCCTCCTTCTCTGCCGTTTCCTGTCAGATACCTGAAGCCCTGACATACAGAAGAAATCCAAGCACAAAACAGCGGTGATGAAAAAAACCCTCAACCCTGAATTCAACGAGGTAAGACTCCCAGCTGTTCCCCTCAGGCTGTCACAGCAGGTCCAACAGCGACCTGAGCTCTCCGTCTCACAGACAGCGTTAATGAACCCACACTCAGTCTCTGCGCTTTTAAACTTATTGTTTTATTTAAATGTGGCCTCAGCTGCAGCTCGCTAACAGTCTGCAGTGTTTCTGCCTCATGAATGAAAACCAGAGGATTTTAAAAGAGTTGTCAGACTGATGTGGTTCATTTATCGTCCAGTTCTCCTAATTCTAAGAAAAATATCTAATATATTCTTTAAAGGATCATTTCTACCTCACTGAGTGTTGATACAGACGTTTATGGACTGTTTGAAAACCGTCCATGTGTGTGCAGCTGAAAAAACAACTTAAAAAAGGCGGTTGCTAACGAGTGTCTAAATGAGACTACAGAGGTTGTCGGGGACGTTAACATGAAAACCCATCTACTCACCAGTCCACCTTTACAGCCTCGTTGTGTTTCTACTCACGCTCTTTCAAACTCTCACTAACTTTCTAAGAAGAAAGGCTTTTGTAGAAGAGCTCAGAGCTAAATGAAATGACCAGTTGGAAGCTTAGTGGTGGAGACGTTGACGTCATGTGACCGTGGTGTAGTTGGTTTATAGCCTAACATTAGCTTCTTACTTCAAACATCAGAACAGTGGTGTTCATCTGTGAAGATGATCTGATCAACTAAACCTGAAGGATCAGAAACTTTAGCTGCTCACAGTTTATTTTCTGGAATAATCCAAAACACAATGAAAAAATCCCATTGGCTTTTTGTGGAGGAACCAGGCTGATGCTAACTTCAGGTTGGACTACAGAAACACATCATCACTGCAGGACTGTACGACTGCTGCTTTTGTGACTTTCTGTGGCGGTACAACGACCACACACACGAGGTCAGAGGTCAGTGATCAGCAGATGTGTGACAAACGTTCCTCTAAGGTTTACTTAGAGAAACCCTGAGTTTTCCTCCGTCATGCCTTGATGTTCTTCTGTATCCCACTGTCTTTGTTGATGAGGCTGTTACTTAAACAGCAGGAGATATATGAAGCATTCATTGGGGACTATTTTCAGCGGTGGATGAATCCACATTTGGTGTTGTAGTATTTGTGATAACAGGTGATGAAGGAATGTGGAGCTCTGAGCTCAGAGGAATCAGATCTATCAGGCTGTGATTCTCACACAGTACCTGTTGATAGAAGACAAGAACGTGACCAGACTGAGCCAACAGACATGAGACAGGCTTTGTGTTGTTTCTCCCAAATAAGAAACCAGTGGGACGGTTTTTACCGCTGGACCTCACAGACCTGTGCTCTGCTTTAAATCTGTATCTCTGCATGTGTGTGATCACTGCAGGAGTTCTTCTATGAGATCTCTCTGTCGGAGCTGGCCAACAAGACGCTGGAGGTGACGGTGTGGGACTACGACCTGGGACGCTCCAACGACTTCATAGGTGAGGGACAGTGAGTTTCACTTTGAACATAAAATCTGCTCAACCCAGCAGGACTGACGCTGAGCGAATAACGTCAGTAAAGTGTGAATAGGTCACTGTGGGGAGATTCAGCTGTGAACAAATGAAACTGCTGCTGCTGTAAATATGAACAAATCCCACACATGCTGCTCATCACGCTGACAGAGCTGTTCAGTGTTTGTTAGGAGCATTACTGCAGGTTTAACACTGTTTCTGAGTTAAATATGGAAACAGAGACCAGCTTCGTTAGACCTGCAGGATGAATCTGAATATATTAAACCTGCAGATTTAGCACAGCCATGGAAAACAGCCATGATATGAGGATTAAAGGAGCAGTCTCCTCTGTTAATGTGCATCGTGTCAGTTTTTATTAGTGACATTAACTCAGAGTGACACTGGAGTTTAAAGCTGCACCATGTCCTGACTCGTGTCGCCTGTTGCTGGTGTTTAGGTGGCGTCTGTCTGAGCTGTCACTCCCAGGGCGACGCCCTCCGTCACTGGACGGACTGCCTGAAGAACAAGGGCCGCAGGGTGGAGAGGTGGCACATCCTGACCAATGAGCTGCCACGAACCCTTGGCCACGACTAACCCCGCCCCCCACCTGCAGCAGCAGCATCCTCCACGCACGCAGACCGTCGCCGTCAGGTCAGGGATCACACGGTTCCTCTGGTTTCTTTACGGGACTCGAGCAACTTCACCACAGGAAGCAGCAGGAAGCGAGAGGAGAGTGTTTGAGAGCGGAGCAGGATGGTGGTGTGCCTTCGTTATTCAACAATGAATCATCCAGAACAGGAAGTTTGTTGGCTCCATCAACACTGTCACACCTGCACCACACACACACACACACACACAGGAGGGTTAGACTGATACACTCGACTTATGAAGGGTGGAACTCACAAAACAGAAACAGAAATCACCTCTGGCTCGAATTAAACTGCATGCCTTTTTTTCTACAACAGCCTTGTATATTTTATATTTCTGGTGTCATGACAGCGCCCCCTGTCTGTGCATACTCCACTCAGACAACCAACTCCCAGTTTGTGCCTCTCATGTCACAACGCTGAACATCTGTTTGGAGAGTCCACGTAGAAAAGCCCAGCAGCAGCAGTAAGTGTGGTTTAATAGGAGCTGTTCTGAGTCTTTAACCATCTGGATGAATGATGATGATGAACAAGATGAAGATGTAGCTGGAAATGACTTGTTTCTTTGAGCCTAAATTAAAGGCCCAGTGTGGAGGATTTAGTGACATCTAGTGGTGAGGTTGGAGAATGCACCCGACTGAACACCACCCCTCCCTTTCCTTCAGTTAACACAAAACTCGCTCTGGGCTACTGTAGAAACATGGTGGACTCTGTGGGAGAGGACCAGTAGATCCCCTAAATCCTACACACTGGTCCTTTAATATCTGTTTATACTGATGTTAGCTTAGATTTTCATATAAATAAGCATGATCGTCTTTTTGTGTTTGTGTTATTTCCTGGGTGAGATATTTAGTCACAACATGGGTTAGCACAGCTGTAAGTGTTTATGAAACCCTCCAGGTTTAAGATCGCTGGATAAAATGATCATCATCAGAATACATGAGGAGCACAAACTGGGCCTGATGCCTTTACAGTCAATCAGATCATTTTACTTTAAATGTGTTTGCATGAAGCAGTCACGTCACCAGTAACTAACACAACAGACTCACATCAGCTGACTAATGTCTCATACTGGCATCACCATAAGTAAGTGCAGTATTGCCAAAGCATGATGTACAAAGTTTACATGTGAGTGCGATATTTCAGAATGTAAGATAAACTACATTTTCTTTTTGGACTTTACTCTAAGCATGGACATGTGTTGTGTTGCACCATGGGAAAAGTGCACTGCTAACGTCAAACATTAAGGCTACACCGGTCTGTCCAGTCAGAGGCTGCAAAGAACTGGGGACTGTTTACAAAGGTTTAAACTGCGGTTAAACTGAAGGTAAAATAAAACTGCATGGTGTAGCACAGCTCTGGAAGGTCAGCAGTGTCTGAGCCTGACCTGTGTCTGACCAATGACACAAAAAGAGATTGAAAAAGAAAAAAGAAAAAAAAAGATTGGTGCAGGTTCACTTCACCTCAGCAGGCAGATTTCAACCTGTGGGGAAGAAGAAGTGGAACAAACCACAGCCTGACATATTATCATCCTGTAAACTTCTAACAGCAGCAGTCACACAGCTGCATGATCGTTCATATGAAGTGGTGTTTGTGTCTGATGAATCTAAGTCCAGTATTCATTCTCTCTTAGCTCTGGTTTTGGTCTCCACCAACAGAGTTCCACCCTCCATATGCACCTGGCTTTGTTACACTGATCAGGTGGAGGTTCCTTCATGATTACAGCTACAAAGAAAGGGAAAGCTGCTGAGATGTGTAATGTGTTTTATTCCTGTAAATGTTTAATCTTGTTTTTTGTAAAGTGAGTATTTAACGAGCCCGGCGTGTTCCGGGGTTTGACCTGTTTGAACAGGTGTAGGATCAGCAGGTCGTCACAGGTGCTAACAGTGAGAGAATCTCACCAGTGAAGACGTTTAATGTTCATGTATTTCAAATGTTTCACGAGCTGCTCCATGTTAACCATAAACTGTAACTTCACCGAGATACTGTTCGCTAAGCCCCGCCCCCTTAGTTACTGTTGCTATGAGCGTCAGTCTGTACATTCTAGAATGTTACATCCACAGGTAACAGCTGACAGATTTACCATCGACACTCAGTCATTTTTCAAACAGTGGGCTCCTGATTTCAGACAGAAGCAGCTTCTCATCTTCAGTCAACGACTGAAATGACATTAATGAGTTCGTTAGAAGTGTCATTTTCAAGAGGTTCTCAAATGTTCACCTGAGGGCTAGGACATGTTCACGCTAACAGACTGAGGCTAAAGTTAAGGTCCCGGGTAAAAAGGGTAAAGATATGTGTTTCCAACCTTGTAGGATGAGTACTAAACAATTTGGTTTTTAGTTTAGTGAACGTAACTCTGTCTCAGGTAACGTTAGCTACACTTATCACTACACTATTGAATTTAAGCTAATGCTAGCTTAAACTCTGACAGCGTCCAGGACTAGCTTCAACACAATGACTGTGCTAGGCATGAAGCCTATTATGACATGGTCTTATCTTTAAATCCACAAAGTAATGTAGGCAGTCATGCTCCTACACCTTGGAAGTAAACATCAGTCATTGATGTAGGTAACAGGCTAGTTAGCCAGACATGCTAACATTTCCTTAGTTAAACCCACTGTTAAATAATATTTAAACTAATCTTGTGTTTTTTTATTTTGGAAAGGCTAAAAAGGACACCACCTTCCACACCCTGTAAAGTATCTTACAGATGAACATGTCAACAAACCCAAGCTTGGACAATCACAGCTGGAGGGAGGGCTTTAATGAACAGTCATGTGAGGGTAAGAAAAGTTATTAAACATCTACAGGAAATATGAACTTTCACATCAGTCAAACCCTGATTCCTTCATATGATTTCTGTGCTCACTGCCATGCGTCACATTTCTATTGCACTCCTCAATGAGACTGTGAAAAAACAAACTGCATCCTATTGTTGCCATGACCGATGATGATGATGATTATATATCAATACAAGTGGTTCTTCCTTGTTGTTGCATGATGCAATCTGTTGATATACTTCTTTATATCTCTATACTCCCCCTGCCTGTTTTCTAATTCAAAGTGTTGAAGTGCGACGATGATGAAACATTCAGGTACGGCTCATGTTGAAGATTCTTCTGTTTACAGTGTTATTGTTCTTTTATGCACGACTGAATGTATGAATGTGGCTTTCTATACGATATTGTTGAACTGTTGTTTACACTGATCTCGTGCTTTACAGTTACATTTCTATCAGGTGTTTTATGTACGATGCAACAGTAAATTTGGAATGCAACAAACAACAGTGAGCGTGGCTTTGTTCTCCTGGTTCTCTTCAGTGAAGTGGGCTGATGCTGCCACCTACAGGCAGAGAACAGAACAGAAACAACTGACAACACACTGACTCCTCTGGTGTATTTCTATCTGTTTCTATTGTTTTGGTCAAGAAACACAATTTGATTTATCATGGTCGTAGATGAATGATTTCTTTTTAATGATTTTTGACTTTGTCACAACCATAAAACTTACTGTTAATTATTTCTGTTGGTATTGGTTCTTCATTATTTTCTTTTTACACAAAACCCCGAGGCTCTGCTCACTGTGGTCCAGATACAGACGGTCAGACCCACTGATGCTGTGTTCATGTCACGAGGTTCTAACTGGGAAACTCTGACAGAGAATCTGAGTTGACACTTAACAACACAGAGGAGACAGTGAAAAGCGCCGACTGGCCCTGAACGCAGCATGAGTGGACTTCTCAGGTGAAGTGGAAACACCTGTGTGGTTGGACTGTGTGTGGGAGCTGGAGGTTTTTCTTTAACATTGTGGCTACGACTTTTTCAGTCTAATGAAGAGTTTGGTTCTTTCCGTCTGGTTTTATTCCTTCCTCTGTCTCACTGCAACATCTGAAAGACGAAGGACAAACAGTCTTCAGAAGGACTGAGGTAAGACGCTGTAATTCTGACAGCTCTGTAAGAGCTCAGCTCAGTCTCTAATGAATAAAGTCAGGCTTTGTTGTAAATGAGGACAGAGGTGACTGGTTCTTACTGAGTGTTTGTGCTCTTCAGTCTGACGCTGATTTACAGTGAATATGTGATTCAGACTGAGAGTTCATGTCTGAGGAAATGTTGAGTGATTTCTATCAACGTGAAGATCTGTGATCATTTAGTGGGAGAAACTCTCTGATCTATGAAATCATCTATTGATCTTTATTATCCATTCAGCATCAGTTACCATGGTGATTTACCTGAACTCCGAAAACTCCCGAGTTACACCTGAAATTACCTGGATCACCTTTAATCCTGCTCCATCGCTCAGACCTCGGTCTCCAGAGTGAAGTGGAAATCTGAGGAGACAGGTCAGAGGACGAGTCCTGCGTCTGTCTGGTTCTGAAGATGAAAAGTGTTGGAGACTCATCAGGTGCAGCAGAAAGGTTCTGGGTTCGAGCCCCGGTTCTTGCAGGTGGTTCTGTACTCTGCCTCTCGCCCGGTGTCAGCCGGGATAGGCTCCACCCCCCGACCCCCGACCCCCCGACCCCATAACAGATAAACAGTGTAGATGAGGAATGAATGATTTTAAAGAGTGATTTTTCGAAGCAGCAGAAACAGTTTGACTCAACATTTATTCTGCCTAAAATCCAACGTTTCACATGAAAACAAATACTGACATGAACAGAGATGAAGCTCCTCCTCCTCCTCCTCCTCCTCCTGCTCCTCCTCCTGCTCCTCCCAGTGACTCCATCTGAACCTGTCCATCATCCTTTACAATCACCAAATGTTTCCAGGAGTGAGATCAGATGACTTTCAATCTTTCCGACAGCATAAAATATACAAAAGGAAAATAAATAATATATTACTCTATATTTAGTATTGCAGCAGGCTGTTCTGAAGCAGGAGTCTCGTCTCCGAGTTCATCACAGTCACTGACTGAAACCTGCGGCTGGTCTCTGCTGGATCACACCTGTCACCTGGACAGGAGGAGCTGAGCTGCTCCTGATCCTCCAGAGAACCGAGTCTGATCATCATCCATCAAAACCACATTCAACAGAAATCACAAAAACATTCGACTCGCCGGACGATAGAACTGTTTCCACCACAGACTGATCTGAGACCAGACATCACGACCACTGATGAACTGTAGAGTTACCACTTTATTAGGTACACCTGCTGACCTCTGACCTCTGACCCCTGATGTCAGGTTGCAGTTTCCTGGTGATCAGAGGAAGAAACAGCTGATGTTCCTCCAGCTGAGAGTCAGGGTCCTGTTTCTGGTCTCTGAGGAGTCCTCTGCCTTTTCACCAGGCTGACAGGATTCATTCATTAACTGCTGCCTCAGTCCCACAGGTGGAGGTGTACCTAATAAACTGGTAATGTTAGTTATTTCAGTGATGAGTGCAGGTGCTTTGAGAAGGTGTAGCAGTGTTAAAGTAACCAGGTGAATATCGACTGTACAGAGGAGACGAGGGTCAGTCCAGATCCTGTCCTGTGAAGAGAACCTCCTCCTGTTATAAGTGCAAAGTGACAAAGACTGGGATTAAAGTCTGGGTTCTGGTCTAAAAGCTGCAGCAGACAGACATGGACGTTGAACTTGAATCCAAACTGAAGGACAAAGCAGAGTCTCTGTTCCTCTGAGTTTATCTGACCCACACGTCAACGTCAGAATAAATAGATAAATTAACATGAAGGCCTGGATGTCAGCACAACTGTGTAGCTGCCAATAAAGCACAACTCCGTCCAGTCCCACTCAGAGAACACAAGGTGCAGTTAAATAAAAGTCGGGGGGGGGGGGGGCAGTCACTGTGTGTTTGACTGTGGGACTTTGGTAACAGCTGAGAGCAGCAGACTGATGAAGAAAACCCTGTGTGGTCTCTTTATATGAACAACGTCATGACTGATAAATAACGTGTGTTTAACAGACTGATTTATCGCTCTCTTCCTAGCCACCAGACTCCATAGAGAAAAACAGGGATTTAACAGGAGCTGCTGGAATACCACTGCCTCCATCTGTTAGTGTGTCTGTGTTACTGTGTGTTACTGCTCTGTTTTTGTCAGTGGACTCTGGTACTGATACTGAGGTGTTTCCTCTTGAATGTTGCTGGTTTCCTGCCACTAGCAGCTGTTAATCAGTCTCAGTCTTGATCAATCAGTTTAATTATAAAATATGACAAAGAAACTTGTTTTCTTCTTCTCTGCTGTAGATGTGGATCTGCTCCGTCACGTGGTTCCATGTTTTCACAGGAAACCCGTCCACAGGTGTTTCCCTCCCTCTCTCCGTCCTGACCAATCAGGCGCTCGCCACGAAGCACATGTCCTTCTTCAGGTGTATCTGCAGGCCGCTGGCGGTGGTGAAGGTCTTGGAGCAGCGGACGCAGCGGTACGGTTTCTCTCCTGAGTGCGTGCGCTTGTGTTTCTTCATGGTGTCTCCGTCGCTGAAGGTGCGGCAGCAGTAGGGGCAGCTGTACGGCCGCTCCCCGGTGTGGATCCTCAGGTGCCGCCTCAGGTTTCCTCTCTGGCTGAAGCTCTTGGAGCAGAAGGTGCAGCGGTGCGGTCTCTCGCCCGTGTGCGTGCGCAGGTGGCGCCGCAGGTCCGCGGACTGCGCGAACGACTTGCAGCACCAGTCGCAGGCGTAGGTCTTCCTCTTCTGCTCCAGGTGGAGGCGCAGGCTGCTCGCCTGGCCGAACGCCTCTCCGCAGCGGGGGCAGCGGTGGACGAGCTCGGGGGCGAACGCGGCGACCGCAGCGTCTTCGGCCGCGACCGCCAGCTTCTCCTGAGAGGACTTCCTGTTCCGGTCTGCGCGCACCACCACCACCGTCCGCTCTGCGTCCGTGCTCCTGAACCCGGACTCGTCCGGTGCGGTGCGCGCGGTCCCGGTCCCAGAGTCTGTGCGGCCCTCGGCCTCAGTCACTTTGTACTCCTCGGGTTCGGTTTTGATCAGAGCCGGGACCTGGGGCTCCTCTTTGAGCGCTGGGACCTCGACGTGGATTTTGTGGCCCGGGGCGGAGGCGGGGTTCAGGGAGGAGTGGGCGGGGACAGGTGAGGCCCTGCTCATCACCTCCTGCTGAGGGTCCGGCTTCAGCACCGGCTCCCAGGCCTCAGCCGGCGTCTCGTCCCCCGGGAGGAGAACCGGACCGGGAGGAGTCTCATTCCGGACCGACAGCAGCTGCACGGACACCAGTGGCTCGTGTGTCTGCTTGGCTGAGTTGGCCGGAGGCGGTCTGGACTGCTTCAGGATGGAGTCCGGCTCCTCGGAGCGGGACCTCAGCTCCGGATCCCTGGACTGCTGCTCAGGAGCTGCACAACCAAGACTGGACCTGGTGGACTCTGGAACAGCAGAGAATTAAACAAACCCACGTTACCACCTGTTTCAGCTCACCTGGCCACCTCACAGAGAGCTCTCCTGTGATTGGACAGCTCTGCCTCGTCATAATAAATCCTATGTTTCATATGAAACACGGTCTGATAGAAGCCTCCGTGGATCCGGGACTCCCCCAGGCCGGTGACCACTTCCCTAACGTGTAACTTCTGTAAAAGAATTCGCCTCACGCCAAACTCCATGCAACAATCTGACAATTTAACGTAAGCTGTTCTGTGTCAAACACCGGACTCATAATAATCTGTTACTTTAAATATTTCTGCATCAACAACCTTTAAAGTTAAATACGGCGTCTGGTTAACACACCCACCAAACACCATCTGTGTGTTTTCAAAGCCAGATCCATTCTCACCACATCAGCTGACTGTCAGCACTGGCTTGTTGGAAATGCGGAAGTAACAGGCAAAATGACAGCAACAGTCAGGTCTGTCTTAAATTCCGATCAAGATGATTGATCTTGATCAGGCGCCGAATGTCAAAACGAGTCTTTACCAAAAGTTAAAAACTATGAAATCTGTGTTTTAGCCTCCACTCAGTGTTAACTCCGTCAGTAACCTTTAACCGCACTTATTTTCAGGGCAGTTTGGAACGGCGCTCTCGTGGAGCCAGTCGGATATCTCGGCCCTTACTCAGCCACTCGGTCTCGGCCTCTAGCAGCAGGATGTCCCGCAGCTGCCTCCGCAGGCTCTCGTTCTCCCGCTTGGTCCTGGCGGCCTCCTCCCGGTACTCGGTCACCGTGTCCTCCACCACGTCCAGGATCTCCTTCACCACCACGGTCAGCCGCTCCGTCAGGTAGGCGTTCAGCAGCTGGAGTTTGGTCATTTTGGAGCCGAAAACAGCTGCGGCTACACCGGAAACAGAATCTGACAACAACAAACGAGACAGGAAACGGCTGTGTTGTTCAGTGTCGGTATTCTGAGTCTTCAGAATAAAAGCCTCATTAAGAATATGAACAGAATTAGCTCAGTTTCTGTGAATCCAGATTAAACGATCCTCTGCAGTTGGTGACTAGTTGTAAGAAACATCTCGGTGTAGTTTCACTTCTATTTTCACACGTGACCGTGGACAGAATGTCACACAGCTGCTGTGAGTACTTTATTTTGAAGGGTTCTACCGGAAGCTCTGATCTCAGTCTCCATCAGTTTAATATCTGTCCCCAGAATAAACATGTTCAGCCTCCACTGCTCCTCCAACAGCTGAAGCTGTGCAGCTGAATCAGTCGATCAGTCGATATCGATCATTTATAGTTAAAGTGGAAACAGTCCAGAAGTTCTGTGAATATTTACTGACCTGAGTCTCATCCTGTAGAGAGTCAGGAGGAGACCTGGAGGACAAACACCTGAGGCTGAGTCAGTGTGATAAAACACACCTGTACCTGAGAGAATAATAAATAAAGAGTCCCTCAGAGCAACAGGAGGCCTCACTGTTGTTGCAGTTCGTGTCTCTGACCACAGGGGGGCAGCGAACACTCATTATTCTCCAGCTATCTGAGGTCCAACTGGAAACTCGTCCAGTGTCAGAACATCACAGCAACACCTGAGCAGATCTTTCAAAATAAAAGCCGACAGGCAGCAGTGTCTCTAATATTTTGTCCACGAGTGTAAACAGAAGTGAACAGTGTTTCATCATGTGGTGCAGAGATGATAAAGAGCATCTGACTGATACACAGTGTTAACGTTAGTGAGTCTAAACGTCCTCATTAAGACTTTAGAGAATGAGGATGATGAGGATGATGAGGATGATGATGATGATGATGATGATGATGATGAAGGATGAAGGATGAAGGATGAAGGATGGTGGATGTTCAGAGCACACTGTGGACTTGTGGGTTTGAACTGGTGCATTGTTGGATTGTGCTCCGTCAGCAGAAACACCAGCAGGACAGGGACAGGAGCTGATGCAGTAAGTTCACAACAGGTAACCAAGACCATACAGGAAACTGACACATTCTCCTCCAAAATAAGAGTCTTTCTGTAACACTGAGCAAAAACAAATGTGAATTGACAGATTAGACTGAAAACAACGTCCTCATGCTCACAGGCTGAGTGATTTAACATAAGCTTTATACTCTCTGTTTCACTGTGCTTTGCTCTCGCTCTCTGTATATCAGCACCTGACTGCTGGTTATTGTTATTTAAAGATGCAGGTAAATGTACAACTGGAGACAGAGACAGGTAACACAGGTGCCACCTATGGACAGACTGAGACAACAGGTCCCGAGTGCAGACACGTTAAAGACCCGGCAGCCTCACTGGAAGAGATGCTTCTCAGGTGGTCGGTTTGTGTCTTTGTGGAGAAACTCAGCATCTCTTGGTTGTTTAGAGACGTGTGTGTCGCTGTTACCTCACACACAGTAAACCTGCTCTGGGATCCTGGTCTGTTGCAGAACCCCACTGGGCTTTTATTTTGAAGATTCCCACAGAAACTGCTCTTAGCTTCGTCCAGCTTCACACTGATGGAAGCTGGGAGGAAAGCAGTGACTGCACACACACACACACACACTCACACACACTCTCTCCCTCTTTCAGAGCCCCTCCCTTTCTTGTTACCTCTTGCGGTGGAACAGAGCGAGCTGCTGCAGCGACTCTCCACCACTCTGCATCACCACGATCCAAAATCTCACCTCAGCCTCAGACCAGGAGGAAGCTCCAGAGTTCCTCCATCTTTAAAGGCTGAACGGGCTGAATCGTCAGATTTCTGCTGCTCCCTCTCTCATCACTGGACTGTAGCTCCTGAATCTCCCGCAGAGACAAAATGACCATCACCCTGCAGCTTCCTGTGGACTAGGACCAGGTGGGTGCTCAGTGAGCGGCTGCTGTGTGAGGAAACCTGGTTTTTATTTCACATGTCGGGTGTTTAAACATGTGCTGCTACAGTAACTCTGTGGGTGTGTCACCTTCAGCTCCGGCTGCATCACACCTCCATCTGGGCTCTTCCCTTTCCTTTGTCTGGCTTTGATGCTGATGCATTTGGTGCATTTAGACTGTGTGTGTGTGTGTGTGTGTGTGTGTGTGTGTGTGTGTGTGTGTGTGTGTGTGTGTGGAGTCTTGTAGTTTCCCTGCTCTGCTGGATCAGTTATATCGTGTGTGTTGTTCTAGAACCTGTGAGAAGCTGATCTGTTCATGTTTACGCTGTATGAGGAAACACATGGTAAAATAATCAGAGTAAAGGTTCAACTAAAGATTATTCAGACGTCTCGTTTTGTCCGACAGTTTAAACATTTACAGATATATAACAGGAGAAGAAAATTCACACATTTTAGAAGTAATCTGCAAAAAATCTATAATTTTTCCACAATAAATGACTTCAATTATCAGTTAATCATCAAACGTTTTGCTGATTAATTTTCTGTTTATTTACGACTCAGCATAAAATCAGAAGACAAACCTTTTCTACTCGACTGAAAGACTCAGGTGTTTCAATAAAAACTGTAACTAATGATGAATTGAATTATTGATTAATCACTTCCTGATGCCTTCGAGTCCAACACAAAGATTTCAGTTTAAAATGATTTAAAACAGAAAAGCAGAATGAGTTTATGTTTAAGAGGCTGAATACAGTAACACTGTCGATTATCAAGATCAAACAGATCTATACTGGTCATCAATCATCAATCATTTAACTTTACATGAGGATCAAATGTAAACTCCCACAGTGACAGAGGAGGCAGAAACTACAGTAACATGGCTGCCTCTGAAATCTGCTCTGATAAAGCTGAGGTGGCAGCTCAGAGAGAGGAGACACAAACTGAGTGTGTCAGGGTGAGAGTCAGCACACACACACACACACACACACCACACACACACCACCACACACCACACACACACACACATATCATTCATCTCCTGAAATCCTGAGCTTCTCCTTTAAAAGTTTTGGTTATGTTACGGACCTGAATCCCTCTGTCACTGAAAGTCTCAGTGGAGTCTGGCAGTGATCTGTAGTGGTGTTTCTGGTCAAACTAAAAGGATCTGACTCTTTAAGTTGTCAGACACTCAGGTGTGTGAGCATCTCGTCAGTGTGAAGAAAACCTTTTAACTAAGTGTTGGTTAGTTACTGTGAGCTGTACTCTCTCATCTGCTGCTGTTACTGTTAAAGTACACAGCAAAGGAGAAACCAACAAGTCAAGTTCCAACCCACAGACACGACCTGTCGGAGCGTCCCAGCACCAGGTGTACTGGTTTTGTAGATCCGTCCTCACCGACTTTGTGTTACATCACCTGACTTCCTCTCGTCATGATCACTTCGGCCACTAGAGGTCACTACACAATAAAACATAACTATGGGTCGTAATAAGTTTCTTGTACAGACGATCTGTGGGGTCGACTGTTCAGTGGAGAAATAAAGTGAGCTGCTAACAGCTCTAGTTAGACGCTGCCTGTGACGTGTAGCTACAGAAACACGTTTGTTTTCTTTGGTAACGTCTGTGATAAACATGTGGTTAAAGTTAACAAACAGCAGTTTCCCGTGTTCTCGTGTTTCGTTGATCTGTCGACCCCGACCTCGTCCCAACGCAGACTCTGTAGCTCCTTGTGTTACGTCATCTGACGTCCTCCTGTTATGATCATTTCGGCCACTAGAGGTCCAGACCATTCACAGACACTGGGCATGCACATGCAGATGTAAACAGGAAGCGGATCGTTTGTTGCTTAGTTGTAGAAAATTCTTGGATTGACCAACAGCAATGTAGAAAGAGCAGAGATTTCTTTGCTTGGAGCAATGAGGAGGTGGAACTGTTCGAGATGAGGATACAGCCAATCAGAGGAGGATACGTCGTGACTGATGAGACCCAGTCAGGAAGTGAACATGAGCATCTGCGTCATCGTTTCTGTTCGTTAGACTGAGTCACACTCAGTCTAATGTAACTAAATCTAACTAAACAAGTATAAAATGTGATATTTATCAGCTCTTGAATATTGTTCCTTTTTGCCTCTTTATGTAAATTTTCACTCTTTAGGTCTCAGAGCAGGTTTTACAGCCTGAGTCTGTGGAGCAAGTGAAATGAAGGTGGATGACACTGACCAGCCATCATCCTGTATTTAATAGAAGGTCTGTATCGAGTCAGTACATCAGCTAACTGTGGGTCTATCCCCAGCATGAAATAAACATTATCAAAGCATGGAGTCATTACGCTGCTGCTGCAGAGCTAAAAACAACAGGCTCTGATGGCTTTAATGGTCATCTCTTCCTGATAATTTTCCCTCCTGACTCCTTAGTGTCCGACGGAGCTCGATGCAGCCGACGCTAATCCTGCCACTTACCGAAAAAGAACGAAAGCAACAGCAGGTTAATTGCTGTGGGAGTCGGACGTTTAGACCCCTGCCCCCTTTAATGATCCTTCAGCCTTTCATTAAAGACCTTTCACCCTTTATTCAGCATTCAGTGACGAGAAGAACAAAAGGAGAAAATTAGCACGTGAGCCCAAAACAGATACTGTGGCTTTTTTAATCTCTCTTTAAATCATGTAAAACCTACAAGCATCCGCATTAACATTTTATAAACACACGTCCACGCTGAAAGACTGAACAGAGAGAAGAGCTACAGCTCTTCCTCTTTGTAACATCTCAGACTGAAGTTACACTAAAACATCCGATTTCTAAAATGTGGAAACCACCAGAGTTCCCAGGTCATTTTAAACAAGACCAGGTCAAAACCCAGTATTTGACAGGACCACATCAGATTGGTGTTCTGTCTACTTCCAGCTGGTTTCAGTCCTTTATCTGATTCTTTCCTTCTGTCTGTGCTCATGTAGGCAGTATTTTAAGAAGAAAGTTGGACATATTCAGCTGCTGTGTGGGCAGCTGAATGAGACACATAGAAAGGTCCAACCTTGTGCTCTCGTTGGGCAACACTGGCAACTCTCTTCTACCAAAAATGGCTAAGCTTTGTCCAAGAAGTTGCCAGATTTGTCACTTTTGAGAAAAAGTTTTTAAACAGGTCTGAAAAGTTAATCTAGCAAGAAAGGTGCTGAGTTGATGAGTTGTTCCTGCCAAATCATTTTGAAAGAGCAGTGACCGATGGAGAATCTGCAATAATCAGCCGAGTGTTGGAGTTTCAGCCAACAACAGACATTCGCCTCTATAGAGCTGTCCGACAAGACCAGAAAATGACTAAATCTCCTCCTCAAGCCTGTTGATCGCAGCCACAGGACGTAGGTTTGGTTTCAGACGTGGAGAGGACCTGGTGAAAGAAAAAAACATCTCTTTAGTTACAGGCTGAACCTTCTTTTGATAACTAACACCTCCAACTTCCTGACACGATGAACTAACACTGTAACTTTATCAGAAAGTCTCCTGACAGAATCATCGTAGTTCTAACAGCTGTATCATCGTGTGATCGGCTGTACTGAGAATTTAAAAACCAGATCTACGAGGACGTCAGAGTTAATTTGACTGACAATCGTCTCTGAACATGAAACTCTCCTGGTTCAGTCATCAAGAGAAAAGATGAGCAGCTGTGCTAGAGAACATCTGGTTAAAGCCTGGACTGAAGGAGAGAAGTCCACTACAACTCCCAGCATGCATTTCACCAACAAACAATCCATCTGTAAAAATGTGTTTCATAGGAGACAGAGTTTGAGAGCTCAGAAAGACGTATCTCTGTGTGTCAGGGTCTCTGTGAATGCATTAGTTGTAATGTGAACGTGTCTCTTTGAAGGACAGTGTGTTGTAACTTGTTTTAAATTACACTGCGGCTAAAGAAATGCACAGCATCTGTAAGAAAAGACTCTGCATTTGTCAGCTTTTACAGAACAAAGTAGAGCTGCAGTGTTTGGTCCCTGGGGGGAAATGAGGGGGGGTGGAAGGGGGGAGTACAAGTGATCAATCGAGTCGTGGCAGGTCATTACAATATTCAGTGTGTAGGTGCTGCGACAGAGCTTTCCTCTAAATCTGCTCCTTAGGAAGTCATTTGTCCTCGAGGCTGTCGCTCACATCGATGAGGCATTTATAACTTCCACACAGCACATCACAACTACATCTATCAGTTAGTTATTGATGGGTTAGATTGTCTGTGTTACTGTGAGACTTTCACTGGTGGAAGAAGTAATCAGATACTTTACTGAAGTAAAAGTACCACACAGTAACACAAAGTGGTTTTCCAGCAGCTCCGAGTAAAATCCCTGTTTTTGTCAGTGGACAAAAGTTAGTTTTCTGGTTAAACTAAAAGGATCTTCCTCTTTAATAAAAACCTCTCTCTGTAGGAATCCTGTCATAATGGTAGATTAAGGAAAATAAAAGTTGGAGTTCTCCTCCTTTAACAACCAGCTTTATTGAAGAGCAGTAATGTACCACTTTAACCACTGAGTGTGTAATTATTCCTCTATAATTATCCACTCCCAGTGTTCACGCAACAGTGTAATGACTGACAACATAATATCCCCCTCTGAACAACCTCTTCACTTCATATCTGCAGCTGATAAATTACCTTATTGTTTCATGGTTTTTCATATGAGGCTCAGTAAACTTCACCAGTGACCAGTGGGACTCAAAATAAAATCGAGACTGAGCTCATGTCCACCTACACAAAAGACCAGGAGCCAGAAACCTCAGCAGCTGGCAGCAAGAAACCGTTGAGTCACAGGAATAAAACAACCTTATCAACCCACACCCGTAGATCTGGATTATAAATATTTTGAGCTTGAGGTAACAGAAACTTTCTTCTTCTTCTTGGCCTTTTGCAGAACTGAGGTAAATAATCGTGTTCTACATTTTTGTGACTCATCTGTGTCACAGTTTTGGCTCGAAACCTTTCGTGATGAAGACTTCACAGTCTGAGCAGAGGAGCAGTTTGACAATTAATATTTCAAACAATCTCAACCACAAGATGGACGCAGGAGCTATTATGGAGCTCTCAGCCTCTTCTCATGATCTTCCTCAGCTGATTATCATGGAGTTAGATGTTCATCTTCCTTTTATTTCTGAGCACATTGAGTCTTTTCCTCCATGTTTGCTTATAAATTGGGATTATTGTTGAACTTAGAAACATCAGCCAACAAAATAATATCATTAATATGTCCATGTAGCCGCTGTTCCAGAGCTTTTGATTTGTACCAGACAATATTAAAACTAAAGTCCTCAGAAAAATGGAAATTTAAACATCTTACTCTGAGGAAGACCATGTGATACAGCTGAAACCTATATTTTTTTGGTCTGTGTCTTCAGTCCTTCATGTTAAAAAAAATCCTACTTAAACTCAAACTCAGCTCGTTTTGTTTCCTTTAATATCTGAAGGTGTTTCAGTATGTTTCTGTCGTCTGCTGCTTGAATTAGTTTTGACAACTGGGACCTCAAAGAGACGTCTGTTTCTGACAGCGAAGCAGATAACACAGTTTTTTCATTTCAGTTTAATATTCTCTCTTAAATCTCCTGATGCTGCATTTAATAACACTGCTGTTATTAGAATAGAAAAAAAACAATCTGAATATAACTAATTTTCCCACCTCACTCACTTTGTGTCTGTTAGATGATTGTTTTTAAAGCCTGGTCCACACATACCAGAGTGGACAAGTTTGAAAATACATTGATAGTCCTTCCCCTTCTGCTGCGTAGCCAAGATGGCGACCTTTGAGGTTGAGTTGTGTCCATCGTTCCACTTTCAACTCTGACCATTTTGAGTCACCGTCGTAGACGCTTCAGTGTGGACAAACATTTGTACTCAAAATAGTATGAATGAGTGATTGGAGACACAGAGTTTTTAGTTTCGATGCATCAGTGTTCACCTAATGGCAATAACTTTTTTAGGCCTCTGATTGGCCAGCATGGCTTTACAGTTATATCACCGCCTGTTGGTCGGGCGTTTGTTCCTCGTTACATGATGTTAAAACCTGTGATGACCAACAAACGTGTTTGTCTTTGGTTTGTTTGACTTTAACTTTGTTGTTTTCAGGGATCAGTCATCAGAAGCAAAAAGAATCAAACTATTCAGAGCCTGTTCTGCTGATCAATAATCAGAACCGTCATCAAAGTCTGATTCGTCTCTTTGCTCCTTCTCAGAGCGAGGCTTCCCATCAGCGTTTCTTCAACACTTACCTTTGTCTTCATCGTCCAATGGCCACCAGTCCCAGCGCCACCCAGCCGCCCAGCAGCATGGAGGAGACGCAGCAGCCCAACCAGCCAATCAGCACGCAGCCAGATGCCGGAGAAGCCAACCACGTTACAGTGACCTCTCAACCGGCCGCCGCTGAACCAGAAGCCCCCTCCTCTACAACAAACACCCCCGAGGCCAAACAGACAGAGGAGGGAAAGTCCATGGAGCACCTGACGGTGATCAGTGACAACATGGAGACCAGTAAAGACAATATCTGTTTTCTTCTCTTCAGTTAGTGACGATAGACAATAAAGCCAAAGGTTGAGAAGTTCTTGTATCTGCCACCAGTTCAAACAGTGACGTCTTACTTCCACATTTTCACTGTGCTCTTATTTAAACTGAGATATTAAACAAAGTAAACCAAGTGTTATGACCTAATTATCTCAACAGTAAAGACCTCGGTGTGGTTTCTATCCTCTGTAGCTTAAACTTACAGAAGTTGTCATCTTATTATATAAAAATGCATGTCCACTACAATGTCTTTATGTGTCCCATAAATGGAACAATGTGACCCGTTTACCACAACTTAAACACTAATATCTTGATGTTTGTTTTCCATGTAGACTGATGCATGTGAGGCCAGTTTATAGTCTTACGCCCTGACAGGGATAATGAAGACCACGTTTGGTATCTTAAAGTAATGTTGTAATTAAATCATTCACACTGAGCCGGACAAACCAAGTGAAGCTGGAAAGGGCTGAAAGAGGTCAGAGGTCCATGTGTTTGCTAATTTAACTGACTGCACAACAAACTGAAGCTGTGAGAGCTTTGAGACGTGTTCTGCATTTAAACCTGATCCTGAGACTCTGTGTCAGACTGAGTATCTCAAACCAGGATCTCCTAATGAAACTAAGACTAATGAGGTGTCCCAGTATAATCAGGTTATCTTGGTATAACAGGCTTCAAATTACAGCTGTGCTCATGTGCTCTGCTTGTACCTAATGGTATTTTTACCTAAAAAAAATCAGTGTTTTTAAGCACTGTTGGTGTTGAAGAACGTTAAACATGGTCTTTGCTGACTTCTTCTCCTCCAGGTAACGGTATCGGTCCGGTGATGGTCGACTCCTCCCCCACAGCGCCCTCTGTGTCGCCCAAGCTGTACTCTAAGCCAGGCGGCCACGCTAATGGTCGGCCTCGTTTGGGCAGCCGGTCCGGCTCGTTGGCGGCGGGCTCGCCCAGGCCCTCGCTCACCCGCCAGCCCAGTGCCATCACAGAGGCCGCTGTGGACGGGTCCAAGCCCAGGGACTACTTGATCCTGGCCATCCTGTCCTGCTTCTGCCCACTGTGGCCCATCAACATCGTAGCTCTGACCTTCTCTGTGATGGTACGACTTTGTACTCTGGACTTTATACAGAGATGAAAGAGAAACCCAGACAATTACCAATAAGACTGAGACTGTCCTTTGAAAAGCAAACCTGATGTGTTTAATCTCTGTAGGTTCTCAGTTATCCAAGTCATGGTAGTCATAAATGCTAGATATGAAGGTTTTAGGTTTCTTGAAGATGTTTCACCTCAAATCTGAAACGGTTCCTCAGTTCTAGAGGCTGGCTGGGGAGTCCCAGGTATTTAACCTGTTGGAGGTTGATGTCATGTGAGTCGTTAGGATCACATGGGTCGAGGTGTGGATGGGGGTTAAATCATCTGGGTAAGGATCTCAGGACTGCGTTATAGGTGGCTGATAGTTGGTGTTGTAAGCCACCACCTCTGTTCATGGATGGTTGTTCCAGTTGGACATCGATGGATAGATAGACTCTCTCTCTCAAACCATCTGTCGTCTCTGTCCAAAATGTGGACATTATCGTTCTAATACCTTAGGACTCCCCAACCAGCCTCTAGAGCTGAGGAACCATTTCAGATGAGAGGTGAAACATCTTTAAGAAACCTAAAAGAAATCTAGTTGCCTTCAACTCTAGCACTTATGACCTGGTGTGTTTATAGTTTTACTGTTTTAAACAAACCAGATATAAGGCGTAAAGGTGCTTTTTAAACCTGCTTCCAGTCTGTTATTTATATGGCAGAATCATTAACACTGACCTTTAGATTGATCATCATTTATCATAATATTTCCTTTTTTTTAATCCTCTTGAAGTTTATCTATATAAAATAATTGGTTAATTATCTTGTTATCATTTTAATGACCAACTGTTTCTTATTATCTCAATTTAATTGTTCTAATTTTCTACATCATAGAGTTTCTGCTGTATTCTGCAAACCCAAAACCAGGTTTAAATCCTTGAGCTTAAAAACTTCTTCCTCCTCTGTTTTCCATTCAGTCCAGGAACAGTCTGCAGCAGGGAAACGTTGACGGAGCTCGTCGTCTGGGTCGTAACGCCATGGTTCTGTCTGTCGTCTCCATCTTGGGAGGGATCGCCATCATCACTGCAGCTATCGCCCTCAACTGGGGATGTAAGTGACGTCAGGCTGTTTAACTTCTGCAGACCAGATTTCACAGTAACTTTAGTCTCTGTCAAGAAAGTTCAACATCACTGATGATCATGATTCTAGGTCATACGTCCCCGTGTTTCTGGGTGTAAATGATTGATAGAGACAAAAATCTTTGGAATCCATGCAGTATCGATCAGGAACAGTGAACCAGCAGCTGATGACAGGATTCCTACAGAGACAGAGCTTTTTATTAAAGAGTCAGATCCTTTTAGTTTAACCAGAAACATCTCTATATATCTCTACCAGACTCCATAGAGAAAAACAGTGGATTTAACCAGGAGCTGCTGGAATACCACTGCCTCCATCTGTTAGTGTGTCTGTGTTACTGTGTGACTTTCAGTGGCTGGAAGAAGTAATCAGATACTTTACTGCAGTAAAAGTACCACACAGTAACACAGACACACTAACAGATGGAGGCAGTGGTATTCCAGCAGCTCCTGGTTAAATCCCTGTTTTTGTCAATGGAGTCTGGTTGTTATATATAATGATGAAAAAAAAACACAGCCAAATGTGATTCATGTTTCAGTGCACCATCTCATAGAAGGTTTTCCAAAGTGTAAAATCACTTTAAACATCAGTGAAATTCTCTCTCTCTCTCTCTCTCTCTCTCTTTCTCGTCAGTGATATTAAAATCCTGATGAAATCATCTTGAACGTTGAGACCGACTTCACGACTCAATCTGAACCGACACGACACCGCCTCCCTCCGTCCCTCCCTCCTGCTCCTCAGCACTGTCCTTCTCCAGCACCTGCATCGGATAAAAACAAACAAAAAAAATCCCCTCCCGTTCTTTGCTGTTGTTTCTTGCTGCACGACGAGCATGGTCTGCCTGACGCTCTACCTCCGACACGACCGACCGACCGACCCACTCCTGACACCGACGCCCCGATCCTGAACAGGAGAAAGGATGGTGGCAGCTTTCCTCCTCCTCAGACTGCTCTCTACACTTTCTCTCATTGATGAACAAGTGTGTCTGTTGTCATGGAGACGGACATCTGTATCTATGGAGATGGGATTATTCTGATCTCTACATGAGTCTCCATGCCACAGGTCCAGAACTGGAGCAAAACCCGGGGGGATGTGGTTTTGACTTGTTGATGCCAAAAAAAAGAGAGAAACTTGTTGCTGAAGCTGAAGCTGAATGCTGAAGCTGCAGTGATGAGCTGTCAGTGGTTTTACTGTGAAGGCAGTGAGGTGTGATGTGAGAAAGTGTTGGACTGTCTCTGTGTCCACCTGTTCCTGTTGTGTTTGTTACGCACACACAAACACAAACACAAACACAGACTGAGACAACAACTGTGCTGCTGCCTGACGTCTCGCTTCTCGTTCATCCGTCTGCTCGTTCGTCCGTCTGAAAAAATGAAGCATGTTCCATCGGCGAACACACATCCACCATGTTTACTGTAAAGTTAATAATCCTCCAGCTGTGGCTCATGTTCAGCTCAACTCACCTGTGATGTTTAACCTGCAAAGATCTTCTGAGACATGGTTCATTTAAAGCCACTAAAAAACCTGAGATATAATCTAAACACTGTCCAGTATCTTTATCTAAACCTCATACTGTTCTGTTCAGCCTGGACTGTTGAATGAAATGAAAGTTTTCTTACTCCAGGACCTGAACCTGGACGTCCTGGTTTCACCTCGGCTCTACGTTTATCGCTCCTCTCTTCCCTCTCGTCTGTCGGCCTGTCTTAGCGTTTAAAAAGCTGCCCCAAACTATTTTAAAAAAAGCAGAAAACTATCATTTTAAAAAGAAATACCAACACTACTGGAGTGAACCACATGATGAACTGCACAGTAAAGTTTCCTCCCTGAGCGTTCAGAGGCTGTGGTCGTCTGGTCGTCTGAGAGCTCTCAGATTCCACCTGAGTCCCTCTGGTTCAAACATCTTTCATTATCCTCTGACCACAGGAGCTGCAGCCGTTTCCCTCTTAATGGACGTGAAGTGATGGGCAGTGTGATACTGGTCTCTGGGATCTTCAGGCCCTCTATTAATTTAGGGGATCAAGGTTACGTTTACGTTGCAAATCTGGACTCTGAGTCTTCAGGTTCCCACGGTCCTGATGCAACATGAGCCGGATCAGTTTGACTTTCTCTCTCCGGCCTTTTCATTTCCCTCTGTTCTGCAAATGTCCAGTCTTTTCTCCTTCTCAGGTTTTTCTCTGCAGTTCCTGGTTTGTCGTTCACTTTACTTTGCTTCAGTGTTTCTCATGATCCTGTGACGTGATGTTAAATCTCTTGAAAACCTCCAGTCACACGATCAACACGTTCTTCATTCCTCCTCTTCATACCACCCATTAAAACATCACTTCCTATTTCATCTCCAGTCTGAGTGACGGAGGATAAAACCTCCTCCCTCCTTTTCCCAGAGTTTATCTGAAGCAGAACATTCAGTCTCTGTAGGTTTCCTCTGGCACAAAACCTTCAGAACCACCCACTTTATTTTGCTCCTTCCAGACTTCTGAGACATTAAACTGTATTTTTGAGTAAAAAGCGTGGATGTCGTCCTCCATCACTTACATTGAAATCTCTCTCTCTTTTATTTTAATGTGAGTTTGGAGCAGGAGCGACTGCAGCAGTTAAACCTGTCTCCATGCTCCTGTTTGTCCCTGGATTATTGTTTAAAGACAAACGTGGGAAAATGTGAACTCATCCTTTAAACTGAATACACTAACCGTCACTGTCACTGCACCAACGTGAACAATACTGAGATTTATTTTAACGCTGCTTCACATTAAAACTCATTTCCAAACATTGAACTCTTACTGACAGTTTAAGGTTTGACCATGAAACAAATGATTGGATTTTTTGAAAGTTACTTTTATGTTGCAGCTCCAGAATCTCTACAGTAAATAGGCCACTTTACCTATTTCTGTTACAGAACGTGTTCAGTATCAGTCTGCCCATCACCATAATGTACAGGTGTGTGATGAAGCCAGGCGGAGCCAGGTCATCAACCATCGTTATGAACCTTGATGGTTTGTTCTGATTGGCTGCAGATCTGGCTGTGTCAACCTGCTCAGAAACTCATCCTGTGTGTGTGTGTGTGTGTGTGTGTTAACAGATGCTGTGTGGACTCGTGGTGTCAGGGGGAGGAGCTAAGCTGGTGTGATGGAGCTCCGTCTCCTGTATCCTGTGCATGTTTACAATATTTGTATCAGAATGCTTTTACAGAAGACTGTAGCCTCAGTTAGCAGCAGAGCTAACTGAGTAGCACTTTGTAAATAAACAGAATGAGAAGCTGTAATGTTTTCTCTCTGCATCCTGACAGAGACGTAACAGACCCACAAACACCTGAACCTGGGTTGTCGTGTTGTTTTTTAGAACATGTCACTGCTGTGTAGACGAAGCTCAGCTCGAGGGTTCGAACCGGTGACACGTCTGAACTTTGCACCAATCAGACAGCGTCTCTGCACAGGGGTGAGGTCAGGCTCCCAGGTGGGGGAGGGGGGGTTCACGTCGTACGAGATGGAGAAGGCTCCGATGAAAACGACTTGTGGTTGTGGTTGTTTGAGGATTTAAACACAATAAAACATCAGATCCATTAGATGTGTAGTCACGCTGAGTGATGGTCCACTGAGGCGGCCATGTTTGTTTGGGTTTCTCTGTAGTATTTAGCAGTGAGTTGGATAAATCACGTTAGCTCAGAGGGTCACCTCCGTCCTTCACTCCACCCTCTCCTGTACTGTATGTAGCATGCCCTGTTTACTAATCACATTATGCAAAAAAAAAAAAAAAAAAAAAAAAAAAAAAGGCTGCAGCTCAGTGTCAGTACGAATGCTAGCTTCTCTGGTTTTTTGTATGAACTTGCTTGCGCTACCTCTCAGAGTTGCCTCCGGTGTGTTTCTGACTGCGCCTCACGCTTCTCTCTCTGATGATTTGACTGTTAAACTCTGTGCTGTCGTTTGTGTTTCTGCTCTGTTGTGTTACTGTTGGAGAGTTTCACTGCTTCCTTTGTGACTCTGACGATTCATGTGCAGGGTTTTATTCGTGGACGTGTTCATACTAATCTACAGCCGCTGTGTGTTCACGACCTGAAAACACAACCAGAGATGAAAAGTTCTGAGGAAGATTTTAGAAATCAGCAGAGAAAAAGTGACGTCTCTACTTCAGAGATGAGCCGACGACGTGTTTGGGCTAGCTTAGCACAAACACTGAGGTAAGCTAGCTGCTAGTTAGCGCACTAAAAGTGAAAAACCTTAATTTAATGTGAATTATTCAAATTTTCCAACAGTCTGAGCTCAGCCTCTCGGTCAGTCCACACTCAGGTTAAACTGCTCTGATTTGTTGCTGTTTAGTTCTGATGTTGGACACAGATCCACAGACGTCACCTGAGACAACTCCTCAACATGTTAAAACATCAGTGTTTAATTCAGGAGCACGACTCATTAATCAATGAGAACTAAATTTAACTCGATTATATTTCCTCTAAGACTAAACCTGGGAGCAGAGGAGATCCAGCTGAGACAGGTTCACCTGTACAGGTGAGAAACCGAGCAGTATCAGTCTGAACAGGTCTGAACAGTCTGTGAATCCTCCACAGACCTTTTCATCTATGATCACTCTGTACAGATGCTGTTTTCTGAAGCTCAGTTCGTTTAATCACCTGAGAGGAGAAGCCATCTTTCTCTGGGTTTTTCTTTTCTTTCTCTGTCACTTTTTTCTCTCCTTCTATCATTTTCATTTCTTTTGTAAAAGCTCTTTTGACACCTGATCTTTGTATTTTTATATTTCTATTCTCATCCTCTTTTGTATGGACATGGTAATCTACTGTTTGTAACGCTCTGTATAACCTGCTTCCTGCTTGCTTTTTCTAAAGGTGTGTGTGGGGGGAGGGGCTGTAAGCATGAGTAGACCGTCAGGCGACTTCATTACGTCTCTTATCTTATTATTGATTGCCGTCACCTGACACTGGACTCTATCTGTGCCTGTGCATGCCTTCAATCGACTGCTTTATAAAGCGTACTGAATGAGTTTGGGTGTACACTATACATTTATCAAAGACACTGTTGATCTTGACTACTGATGTTGAGTATTTGATCATGTTTGAAGGGAATAAATCCCAGTTAAATACGACCTGCTCCTCGTCTGCAGCTTCATGACTCTGATCACACACAGCACACTCTGTGGCATTTTACTTTATTATCATACAGTAAACATACATCAAACAGTAAAAAAAACATCCTGAAACCATGAAATAATGGACTAAAGAAACGACGGAGGCAGGATGAACGTTAAAAATAACAGAAGTGAGGTGTGAAAAAAGAAAAGTTTTAAAATGAGTAAAAGCAGAAATAAAAAGGTTTTAAAAAGGGGAAACAATTCAGAAAATAAAAACCGAATAAAAGGAAAAACCAAGCAGTAGAACAGAATAAAATCATTGATAAATAGAAAAATAAATAAAAAACTAACATAGATCAAATTCAGTTTGAATCCAGACTGAAGGTCCCGACAAACACTGATTTAATATTGAAGCCTCTGATTCATCTGTGTCATAAACACATCAGTTCACTCTAGAAAGTGACGACATGAACCTTAAAAAGTCGTCACAACAACCTGCAGGAAAGGCTTTTATTTTCTTAAATGTCTCAAACATGCTTTTATTTTGCAGGGTTTGTTCATTTTCTGATGTGACAAGAAGAAAATTAAGAGACAGAGAGAAGGAGAGAGAGAAGGAGCGAGGGAGTGGGCTTCATTTCTTTTTACGCCCAGTTTCTAGGACGAGAGAGAGCGAGTTGTCACGGCAACCGTCGGCAAGGGAGTGAGCGGGAGGCGGCGGGTGATGCTGGGATGGGGCAGGAGAGAAGAGAGGGTCTGATTCTTCACTGTTAATAACAGATATCTCTCTCTCTCTCTCTCTCTCTCTGCTTCATTTGAATTTTAGATTCTTATAAATTATTAAAAGACTCCATCCGCTGAGGAGGAGGAGGAGATGAAGAGAAGGAGGGAGGGAAGGAGGGAGGGAAGGAGGAGCTGCAGAGAGGAAGCATGGTGAGCTGTGAAAGAGAAGCAGGGAAAGCAGAAATGAAAAAAGTGTTTGTATTAGATGTGTGTGGGTGAGGAGACGAGGCTTAACTGAGATAAATGGAGGTGTTGGTCTGGGTGTTTCTGGGTGGAGGCGCCTGCAGGGAGGAGGGGGAAGAGGAGGGGGAGGAGGAGGAGGGGAGGAAACAAAAGGTCCAAAATGAAGCAGACAGGGATGAACTGAGATGGAGGTTGGAGAGGGGAGGCGGTGTGTCATAATGCAGCTGAGAGAGGAGGAGGAGGCTGGATGTGAGGTGAAGCAAACAATAACAGAGAGGAAGAGATAAACAACTGTAAACATGGAGGAGTGAACTGAACGGAGACATTTGATCGAATCACATCAGAACAGGAAAACTGTTATGACAGGATTCCTCCAGAGACAGAGCTTTATATTAAAGAGAAAGATCCAGAAACATCTCTATATCTCTCTACCAGACTCCATTGACAAAAACAGGGATTTAACCAGGAGCTGCTGGAATACCACTGCCTCCATCTGTTAGTGTGTCTGTGTAACTGTGAGACTTTCAGTGGCTGGAAGAAGTAATCAGATACTTTACTGCAGTAAAAGTACCACACAGTAACACAGACACACTAACAGATGGAGGCAGTGGTATTCCAGCAGCTCCTGGTTAAATCCCTGTTTTTGTCAATGGAGTCTGGTAGTGATATATCTATCTATCTGTCTGTGTGTGTGTGTGTTGTTGTTGTTCAGCAGGAGTGAGTGTGATGACTCCCTGTGTTAGATCTAATGGAGCTGATGGCAGTTTATTATCTGTCAGGACGAGTGTGAGTGCAGAGAGGAGACAGGCTGAGCTGTTACCATGACGACCACAACAACAACAACAACAAACTACAAAGGACACACACAGTCATGTTGGACCCGGTGAGTGCTGCTGACCAATCACCTGTCAGTGTGAGGGGGCGGGTCCTAGAGGTGAGGTCAGAGGTCAGAGGTCAGCGTCATAGAATTCTGTTCCAGGACCAACACACTGGGGACCTGATCTGTTCATCTGGACCAGTCCAGACCTGCAGGTAAACTCAGTCACAGCGACGTCCACAGGTGAAAAATGACGGTCACATGACCTGGAACAGTCTGCTCTGCTTTAATCAGTCAGATTAAAGAGTCTCTGTTCAGCCAAACTGAATCTGTGATATTTATTATGTTGTTGTTTTAAAACCACAGCAAAACAATGATTCTGGTTCAGGTTCAGGTTCAGGTGGTCCTGGTCTGTGGTCTGAAGCAGCTCTGCTGCGTTATATCACAGGTTGCGGTTGTTTTGCTTTCACGTCTCTTGACCTTCACGAACGTTCGTGGCCGCAGTGTGAAGCTGCTGCCTGCTGGAGACGGTCTGATGGTCCACAGCAGGAGCAGAGACAGACCGAGCTCAGCCTCATTACAACATAAAAACCTAACTACTGTCGACTGACTGTGAATCTGCAGCTCCTCCACTCATCATGTGCTGATCTAAAGAAAAACAGAAAATTATTATTTCATTCTGAGTTGTTTAATTCATTCTTCAGTTTTCTGCAGTTAATCTGGGTCCAGGCAGATTAGGAGACAATCAGCCTCTGGGCTTTGATCTAATAAATGGGTCCAGCTCACATTAATGTCTTTATTATGTTACAGACAGAATTCATTTGTTCTGTGTGGCATTAAAAAGGTCTTCAAGGCTTTTATATTTAACATGAATTCACAAATACTGAACAACTTCTATAAAAACCTGATTTTGCTGATGGTTTATTCACGAGTCCATCCTGGAGAGAACGAGGTGTTTTAGTGCAGATTTAAAGGAAAACTCTGGTGTGTTTCGAACCTTATCTTGGCTGTAAATAATTGATAGGGACAAAAAATCTTTGGACTGCAGTATTGATCAGGAACAGTGCTTTGAAAAGCACAAATGTCAGAAAAACACGTCAGCATCGATATCAGAATTTATCAGATCTGATGCCTTTGATTCTGATGGTTTAAACTGTTTAGAACCAGGTCTCAGCTGGAGCCAGTTCTCGATTCCCGTCCCCACAGGAGACTTAGAAAACCAGGAAAATACTCTGAGGATTTACTGAGTGATTATCATCTGAAATTAGTCACCAAATAATTTTCTGTCTGTTTTTAATTAATCATTGAAAATGTGTTCATTCAAACTGTCACAGAGACAGAAACTGATTTCTAATTGTTCACTTGAGCTTCACTGAATGTGATTTACGGTCAGAGCTGAGTTTCCACACAAACACGGAGCTGTGTGAGGGTCAGAGGAGAGCGATGGGCCGGTTATAGAAGATAAAGAGAAAACTATATGAGAGGAGGCAGTTGGAAAGAATTAGAGTCGACCTTGAGGGATTTCATTATCCTCCTCTGACTGAATTATCTGATCGATGAATTGAATTAAAGAGGAGCCACCTCTGCTGCCTGATCTGCATCTGCCTGGCTGCCGTCCCGTCCGGCCCGATGTCCCCTGTGATCACAGTCCGTTCCTAAAGACACAGCATTGTCTGTCTTCTATAGGCTTCTAATGGACGTTTACTTCAGGTCTGAAATGTCTCAACAGCTAAAGATGTAGTTCACTGTCCCCAGACAATGAACCCTGGTGACTGGTGATGTTCTGAACTTTCCTGCAGCGCCACCAGCAGGTCACAGTTTTGCTGAACTGTGGTTCGGACGTTCATGTTTCCTCAGGATGAACTGGGCTCAGCGATATGATCATATGATCACAGTAAACATTTTAAAGTCAGATCTTTGCTCCTGAGCAGAAGTTAATTGTCGTTCTAAATTTATTGATGATCAGAACACAACAAACACTTTGACAGTGAGAACAGTGAAAACATTTCACTAGTCTGAGGTACAAGAACTATTAGAACAAGAAAATCTAATCTATGTAATAAAAACCTCTGCTCCTGATTGGGGAATCATTTCTGAGTTGTGATGTTGTCTCAGCAAATGAACTTTTTAATATTATTATTAGTATATATGAATATATATATTATTTTCATATATCACTATTATTATTATTATTATTTTATTATTATTATTATTATTATTTTAATATTTCTTGAAAGACAGTAGTGTTTCCAGGCCTGTCTCTACTCCAGATGTGTGTATCCAGTGGTGCTTAAATAGGCTAAAAAATACATGAACCCTGGTGTGGTTCTTTAAACAGTAATTCACATTCTACATACATCCTCCCTGTGATGTATTATCAGACCAATCAGAGGCGGTTGCTAGGCGGAACAGAGTCAGCTGGCCAATTGGAGTTTTTTATGCCGTTGTTGGCTTGCGTGTGTCGTCATTGGCTACGTCGTGTGTCAGAGAGGCGGAGAAACGAAGCCGGAAAACAGATTTAAACCAGTCCCTGAACCGTCAGCCTCTGTTTGTCAGTACTGTGAGGAACCTGAGTCACGGAGCCTGGATGTTGAAACAAACTGCGGAGCTGCTGCTTTGTCGAACATGAATGAGGCTGGACACTGAACACACCTGCGGCGCGAAGGTAAGGCTAAGGAGCGAACCAGCTAGCGGCTAGCGTTAGCATTTGCGATAGCAGCGAACGTTAGCATTAGCCTTCTCTGTTAAAGACATCTGTTAGTCTTATTTCCATTTTCAGTGTTTTTTTCTCGTGGGTCAGAGTGTGTTTGTGTTTCCCTGACATGAGTTGTGGATCCCACCGTGGTGAAAACAAGGAGCTCCTGAGTCTGTTTAAATCCCTGTTGTGTTTGTTTACAGTCACTGTACCTTCAGTTAGCATCTCTGTAACTCTAACTCCGTTTATATCGCTCATCATGTCGGTGTCATTGTTTTGTGTCTGTGGTCATTTTGTTGTGTATTGCGTCTGTACCTGGCTGCTTTACACCTGGATCTCAGCGTTAACATTAGCATTAGCCTTATGTTAAAAGATGTCTTTGGGGCTTTTCCCTTCTTGTCGTCGTTTTTATTTGCGTGGTTAAAGTGTGTTTGTGTTTGTGTGACTGTAGCATCCTGGTAACTGTTCATCTGTTTGTCTGATTATCATGTTGTGATCATGTTGTGTCTTTACTTGGCTGTTTTATATCTCTTTATGTTCAGCTGCTTCTTTGTCTCTTTGTAGTCAGTCTCTCTGCGTCTCTGTAGTTCTGTGTCCTGATCATTTTACATTTCTTTGAGGTTTTTGTTTCATTGTTTTCATTGTTTTGCGTCTCTGTTTTTTGGTCTGTCGTTTTTTTTCTTTTTGTAGATCTGTGGCAGTGATCTGTCCATAGCTGTCTGTTGACCCACAGTTGAGTATATTAGTGATGAGAAGTGTCTTAATACTCAACTGAGCTCAGTTATCTATTCAAGCTTGAAAACTAAACTTTAACTCTGAGCTCCTCCACAAGTTTGAGCCTAAAACATTTTGGTTCCTTTGTTGTTGGTTCTTCAGGATGTGATGTGTTTTCTTGTCATGTGACAGTAAACAGCTCATTTTCTGAAACACTCCTCTAATGTTTGGAGAATGTTCTTTTTCAGCTGTAATGTAGAATATTTCTCTGTTTTCATGGTTAAACTGTTGGTGAGGAATAGGTAGTAGTGTATTGATCATTTTCCTTTGCATGTTTCTCTTTGATTTCCTTCCAGGTGTCACCACCTCATCCACAACATCATCCATGATCTGCGCAGGAGACTGGGGTTCCACAATTCAGTGGCATCGCCCGCGATCACAGAGACATTGTTGATGATCTCAGAAACATCGTCCACAGAGACGTAGTCCACGAACAGAGAGTCTTTGAACAATGAGGAAGTTCTTTGAGACCAGGACAGAGGCCTCCAGGTAATTCACAAACAGCTTTACATCAACTGTCCAACACAGAGCACTGACATTAAAGTGTATTCAGGATATAAGTGTAATCATAGAAGTAATGAGCAGTGTAAAAAAATGTATAAGTAATTGGTATGAATAGACATAATGTAATTAATAATAATAATACATTTTATTTCTAAGCGCCTTTCTGGCCACTCAAGAACACTGTACAATAAGCAATAAAACAACAGTGGATAAAATCAACATACAGTAGAAGAAATGTAGGGCGGTGATGTTGCAGTGAGAATGGTTAAAGTGAGTTTTGAGTCTGAGTTTGAAAGTTTGAAAACAGGAAGAGAGTCGTTGTTCAGAGGGCTGGAGGCAGAGAGTTCCAGAGCTGAGGCGGGCAGAGGGCACAGTGAGGTGGATGGGTGGATGAGCGGGACAGGGGGGTGATATGTAGGACGTCAGACAGATATGGAGGGGCGAGGTTGTGGATGACTTTGAAGGTAGACAGAAGGAGTTTTAATTCAATTTGTTGTTGAACTGGGAGCCAGTGGAGTTGCTGAAGGAGGGGGGTGATGTGATGGTGTGAGGGGGTTGTGGTGATAATGCGAATTAGCAATATCAGAAGTAAGATATTATAAGAAAAATAATCTGTTACTAGCAACAGTAAAAGTAATAGTAATCCAATAGAAGTAAAAATGTCATAATATAGTAAAGCGTCAAAAAATGTCACGATATAGTAAAACCTAAAAATGTTCATTGTTCTTTTTCAGCTGTAATGTAGAATATATCTCTGTTTTCATGGTTAAACTGTTGGTGACGAATAGGTCATAGTGTATTGATCATTTTCCTTTGTATGTTTCTCTTTGATTTCCTCCAGGTGTCACCACTTGGTCCACCACATCATCTTGTCAAGACGTCGTCCACGATCGCCGAGACATGGTCCATGATTGGAGAGACATTGTTGAAGATGAGGATCACGATCAGATCAGAGACAGTGTGTGTGATCGCAGAGACTTTGTGAAAGACGAGACAGACATTGTTCACAGAGATATTGTCCATGATTCTTTGACGTCTTAATATACTGTGACATTTTTTGAGACTTTACTATGACATTTTTTTCACATTTTTGACGCCTTAGTGTACTATGACATTTTTTTCATATTTTTGACGCCTTACTATACTATGACATTTTTTGACCATTTTTGATGCCTCACTATACTATGACATTTTTTGACATTTTTGACACCTTACTATACTATGACATTTTTTTCACATTTTTGACGCCTTACTATACTATGACATTTTTTTCACATTTTTGACTGTCTCACTATACTATGACATTTTTTCACATTTTTGACGCCTTACTATACTATGACATTGTTTGACATTTTTGACGCCTTACTATACTATGACATTTTTTGATCATTTTTTGACCATTTTTTGACATTTTTTGACACTTTAGTATACGATGACATTTTTTGATATTTTTTACGCCTTCCTATACTATGACATTTTTTTCACATTTTTGACGCCTTACTACACTATGACATTTTTTGACATTTTTGACGCCTCTATACTATGACATTTTTTTCACATTTTTGACGCCTTACTATACTATGACATTTTTTGACCATTTTTGATGCCTCACTATACTATGGCATTTTTTTCACATTTTTGACGCCTTAGTGTACTATGACATTTTTTGACCACTTTTTGACACTTTACTATACTATGACATTTTTTGACCATTTTTGATGCCTCACTATACTATGACATTTTTTGACCATTTTTGACGCCTTAGTGTACTATGACATTTTTTTTCATATTTTGACCACTTACTATACTATGACATTTTTTGACCATTTTTGATGCCTCACTATACTATGACATTTTTTGACATTTTTGACGCCTTACTATACTATGACATTTTTTTTTACCATTTTTGACGCCTTACTATAATATGACATTTTTTGACATTTTTGACCATTTTTTGACCATTTTTTGACATTTTTTGACACTTTAGTATACAATGACATTTTTTGATATTTTTTACGCCTTCCTATAGTATGACATTTTTTGACATTTTTGACGCCTTACTATACTATGACATTTTTTGACCATTTTTGACGCCATGCTATACTATGACATTTTTTTCACATTTTTGACGCCTTAGTGTACTATGACATTTTTTGACATTTTTTGACACTTTAGTATATGATGACATTTTTTGATATTTTTTACGCCTTCCTATAGTATGACATTTTTTGACCATTTTTGACGCCATACTACACTATGACATTTTTTGACATTTTTGACGCCTTAGTGTACTATGACATTTTTTCATATTTTTGACGCCTTACTATACTATGACATTTTTTGACCATTTTTGATGCCTCACTATACTATGACATTTTTTGACATTTTTGACGCCTTACTATACTATGACATTTTTGACATTTTTGACGCCTTACTATACTATGACATTTTTTTCACATTTTTGATGCCTCACTATACTATGACATTTTTTCACATTTTTGACGCCTTACTATACTATGACATTGTTTGACATTTTTGACGCCTTACTATACTATGACATTTTTTGATCACATTTTTTGACATTTTTGACATTTTTTGAGTATACGATGACATTTTTTGACACGCCTTAGTGTACTATGACATTTTTTGACATTTTATTGACACTTTTTTGACGTTATACTGACATTTTTGACGTTTTTGACATAACTATTCTATGACATTAGATTTTGTAACACCGTACTTTAGTATAACAGGTGGCTAAAGACAACTGTCTAAAAGCAGCCATCTTACCTTTGTTTGCCACAGACAGACATATTCACACACTCACACCTCTGCATAGACTTTTGTTGTGTTTCAGCACTATATTAACAAAATTCAAATGAATTGAATTGTTTGTGGGTTAGGTTAGATTTTGTGTTTGTCATTTAATTTTAGTATTTTACTATTTCAAACAATGCATTATCAGTACAAATCCAATCTATTACTGTGTATACAGACTATTTATACTGTTCGTATTGTTTACGATTGTATATATTGTTATATTTTAATGTGATTTTGTTGTTTGTATCATGTCTTCTTCTGTTTTTGCTCCTGCAACATTGAAATTCCCACTGTAGGCTACAAGGATTATCTTACTCTTGCTCAAATAAATACTTTGAACACTGAATATTGTGCTGGTCTGTTTAATGAATGAAAGTAAATATTTTAGCCAGGCCACCTGTAACCAGAGTTAGGGTTAGGTTAGACCTTTTAACTACTACTACTTTAACTACTAACTACTAGGTTTAGGTTATGACTAGTAGTCTAGTAGTTATGAGCAAACAGGTTATTATGTTTTAGCTAGAAGTAGGTGTTAAGTTTTGGTTATGGCTTTACAAATAGATTTTACTATTTCAAACAGTGCATTATCAGTGCATTATCAGTACCAAATCCAATCTATTACTGTGTATACAGACTATTTATACTGTTCGTATTGTTTACGATTTGTATATATTGTTATATTTTAATGTGAATTTTGTTGTTTGTATCATGTCTTCTTCTGTTTTTGCTCCTGCAACATTGAAATTCCCCACTGTAGGGCTAACAAAGGATTATCTTACTCTTGCTCAAATAAATACTTCTGAACACTGAATATTGTGCTGGTCTGTTTAATGAATGAAAGTAAATATTTTTAGCCAGAGGCCACCTGTAACCAGAGGTTAGGGTTAGGGTTAGACCTTTTAACTACTACTACTTTAACTACTAACTACTAGGTTTAGGGTTATGACTAGTAGTCTGAGGCTAGGGTTATGATTTTTAGCCAGAAACTAGGGTTAGGGTTATGGCTTTTAGCTAGAAGCTAGGGTTAGGGTTATGGCTTTTACCCAGTGGTTAGGGTTAGGGTTATGGCTCTTAGCCAGAAACTAGGGTTAGGGTTACAGGTTTTAGGTAGAGATTAGGGTTAGGGTTATGGCTTTTACCCAATGGTTAGGGTTAGGGTTATGGCTCTTAGCCAGAAACTAGGGTTAGGGTTACAGGTTTTAGGTAGAGATTAGGGTTAGGGTTATGGCTTTTACCCAATGGTTAGGGTTAGGGTTATGGCTCTTAGCCAGAAACTAGGATTAGGGTTACAGGTTTTAGGTAGAGATTAGGGTTAGGGTTATGGCTTTTACCCAGTGGTTAGGGTTAGGACTTTTAGCCAGAAACTAGGGTTAGGGTTATGGCTTTTAGCTAGAAGCTAGGGTTAGGGTTATGGCTTTTACCCAGTGGTTAGGGTTAGGGTTATGGCTCTTAGCCAGAAACTAGGGTTAGGGTTACAGGTTTTAGGTAGAGATTAGGGTTAGGGTTATGGCTTTTACCCAATGGTTAGGGTTAGGGTTATGGCTCTTAGCCAGAAACTAGGGTTAGGGTTACAGGTTTTAGGTAGAGATTAGGGTTAGGGTTATGGCTTTTACCCAATGGTTAGGGTTAGGGTTATGGCTCTTAGCCAGAAACTAGGATTAGGGTTACAGGTTTTAGGTAGAGATTAGGGTTAGGGTTATGGCTTTTACCCAGTGGTTAGGGTTAGGGTTATGACTTTTAGCCAGAAACTAGGGTTAGGGTTAGGGTTAGGGTTAGAAACCCTAGTTTCTTAGCCAGAAACTAGGGTTAGGGTTACAGGTTTTAGCTAGAGATTAGGGTTAGGGTTATGGCTTTTACCCAATGGTTAGGGTTATGACTTTTAGCCAGAAGCTAGGGTTAGGGTTATGACTTTTAGCCAGAAGCTAGGGTTAGGGTTATGGCTTTTACCCAATGGTTAGGGTTAGGGTTATGGCTCTTAGCCAGAAACTAGGGTTAGGGTTACAAGTTTTAGGTAGAGATTAGGGTTAGGGTTATGGCTTTTACCCAATGGTTAGGGTTATGGCTCTTAGCCAGAAACTAGGGTTAGGGTTACAGGTTTTAGGTAGAGATTAGGGTTAGGGTTATGGCTTTTACCCAGTGGTTAGGGTTAGGGTTATGACTTTTAGCCAGAAACTAGGGTTAGGGTTATGGCTCTTAGCCAGAAACTAGGGTTAGGGTTAGGGTTAGGGTTACAAGTTTTAGGTAGAGATTAGGGTTAGGGTTATGGCTTTTACCTAATGGCTAGGGTTAGGGTTATGACTTTTAGCCAGAAGCTAGAGTTAGGGTTACAGGTTTTAGCTAGAGATTAGGGTTAGGGTTATGACTTTTAGCCAGAAGCTAGAGTTAGGGTTACAGGTTTTAGCTAGAGATTAGGGTTAGGGTTATGACTTTTAGCCAGAAACTAGGGTTAGGGTTATGATTATTAGCCAAAGGCTAGGGTTAGGGTTACAGCTTTTAGCTAGGGTTAGGGTTAGGGTTATGACTTTTAGCCAGAAATTAGGGTTATGGTTACAGCTTTTAGCTAGAGCTGGGGTTAGGGTTATAGCTTTTAACCATGTGTAGGGTTAGGGTTATGACTTTTAGGTTGGTTGGGGTTAGGGTTAATAGCATTTCTGTATTACAAAATCATTTTAGTGATATTAATTCAAAAATAAAGAAACTCAACCCAAAAGTTAAACCACAAAACTTTATTGATTCCGTTCTAGACAATGTTTAACAAACCACAGCAAAGATAAAGACAGATGTTTGACCACTTGGAGACACTTTGTGTTGTTCTCACACAAGATTTAATGTAGTGATGAGCATGTATGTGGATATGCTTATTAAAGTCTTCTGTTGTCCTCTTCAGGTGATGTGGTCTTCTCTTCCTCCTCCTGCAGTGACAGAACATGTCAAGTATAAAATCTGTCCAAAGCTGCAAGCCTACTATACTATGACATTGCCTTGACCTTACATACTATGACATTTTTTTCACATTTTTGACGCCTTACAATACTATGACATTTTTT